>NC_056740.1:96645768-96695590 GCF_019279795.1 Protopterus annectens
CAGGTTCACTCAGACACACTCATACATATTCTAACATTCCTCTCCTGCATATTGTACCTTGTTTGCTGCTGACATCTGTATTACACAGCAGCTGGGAATACTCCATTGTAATGCTGGCAGCCTGACACAAGCATTTTATTCCTGACATTTACAACACAATTATATATACAGGCAGTTCTACCATTACTATAATTATGATTTCTTACTGCTAATATTAGGGAAGTTTCAGTACTCACCATACTGCCGACGCAGCTGGGTCAGTCGCTGGGCATGAGCCTCAACATTCTGGGACCTCTCCACAGCAGCTGTATGGGGAGACATGACACATTAATCACACCTGCACAGTCAGTTGAACTTTTTCCATACTTAGAGATACATAAGACTGCATTCTTACAGACAGGTGGGACATCCTGTGCTTGGGCTTCTTGGAGACACTGGTCCAAGAGTGCACCCCTCCTCTGCTTCAGGTCATTATGGTGGTGACGTACCTGCTCACCAGTCCAGGGTATGCCAGTGGCACTGGTGAGATCACGTGCTAGCTGGTCCCAGGCCTCCAGTTTGTACTGTGAGCCCAGGTACTGGCCCTGCAGCAACCTCCCATCATATTTTTTTACTAGGAGCCCAACCACGGCCCTGGAATCCTGGATGCCACAACGTTGTGCTCAGAAGTGAACACCTTCACTGACAACACACATTTTGGTCCTGCTGTGAGCAACCCCAAATTATTATGGTTGTATTCCCACCTGTGCAGTTTAAATAGAGCAGTTTTCCCACACTTTTTCTTGACTGGCCAGTTTTAATATGCTGAACTATGCTTAGCTCCACTCAAATCTGCATAGCAATGCTTAAACCAGGTAAGCACAGCGGAAAGAAGTTAAGCAATGCTTACACTAGCAAAGCATTGTTTATATCTATCTTTTATTTAATTAGATTTATAAAGTTCTTTTTTACAATTATATTTTACGTATTCACACCCCTACTGTGCTGTAGATGAGCCGTATGATTGACATCTATCATTCAATTTCCTTAAAAGTTTTTAAATACATTGGCAGAGGGGTGATTTGAACTGAGCATGTTCTACATGCTAAACCATGGCAGTACCACTACACTATAGCCACTTGATGATGTTTTGTATCACAGTAGCACTTGTCTATCATTTTCTGGATTTAAGCCAGGCTAAGCATAGCGGCACGCCATGCAAACAAGCTGCGCACGACTTAAATTTTGGGTTTATTTGATGAAAAAAATTAAATTTTTTGAATTTTTATTGCTTTCCTATTGCCTTACTGCTTCCATGCATGTAGGCCAAGAGTGTATACATACAGGGGTGTCACTCGAAGGCTGCTGCCTTCTAGGTGTTTGTGTTTTTTTTTTAGTGTCCATGGACACTGAAATGTTATCTACTTACATTTCAGTCTCTGTGGACACTCATTTACTATATAATATTAGAGCCAGGCCCTACTATTATATAACCTGACACTCATCTGTGTCACAAAGTGCCATATGGCACTTTCTGAGCAAAGGGAGAATGTTACATGTGCAGGCACTGCTGACATACACCCCCTGCACTCATTTCTGCTTCAAGTCCATTTAGATTAAATAGCAGCATACCTTCATGCATATGCAAGGCATGCTGCTATTCTAAATGGACACAAACTACTCACTGCAAGAATAGTTTTATTCTTGCATAGAGCTTTGTGAATTCTGGGGCCTGTCTGTGTAGCTGTTCCAGCTTATGGCAAGTTAAATAATCTCTAGTGTTGGTTTAAAAATGTTTCCTTCATTCTGCCCTTCCGTCAAGTAGTAAAAAAAAAAAAAAAAGATAAGGTAGCGAGTGACAATGAATAATAACAGAGAAAACTGTCTTACCATCTTTTTGACTGACTTTACCTACTTTTATTTATTACCAAGGATAAGTGCACTGATTCTTCCAATTCAGACTTAAAACAAGCTACAAGTGCAAGGGTTGCTAGAATATGTGCGAATAATTATAAATAATCAGCATGTTTTGGGGAGGTGGGATTAAGCCAAGGTACCCAGAAGAAGCCTATACACAGACAAATTCAAGTTCAAGGTTAGTGCCTGAGGTAAGGCATTGCACAGGATAACAAACAACCATGAAACAACAAATAAATCAAATAAAACAAAAGAATAAATGCAGTTAGGCAACAAAAGGAGATATCAATCAGTTGTAAGCCAGTTCAAACAAATGTGTTTTTAAGCCTATTAAAATCAAACTAAGGTAGGTGAGTCTTGAAGCCAACCTGGGAGCAGATTCTATAATAAAATACTTTGATAACTAAATGACTGACAACCAGAAGGCAAAAGGTTGTAAGATGGGACTAACTGCTGGCCTGTGAGCTTGAATAGAGAGTGGGACCATAACTCTCAAATGTCCAGATTTTTACAGAATGTCCAGATTTTTGCATCATATTTTTGGTCTGTTTCTCATAAAACTGTGGTTTTCTGGTAAATCATTAAGAACTGAAATCAGAAAATAATGGCAGACATTTAAGTTTCAGATGTCGTATTCCTCAGAAAATTCATGCTAATGCAAATCCTGTTAGTCTATTGGGTTTCTAAGTTTGTACGAGCAATATTTAAAAGTGTCCCTATTTTTGGGCCTTTGTAGGTCCATTATTTATGGCTTTGTCCAGATTTCTTGTTCTAAGAGGTTGAGAGGTATGAGGGAGACTAGGCTGATAAGCAAGTTGGGCCAAGATTATGAAATGCCACAGGATCTTGCAGAGGACCTGCAGCTTTAGAGTTATTACTTATCTTTTGTTTACTGGGTTAGCCCAACTAGGAAGTAGCCTCTTTTCAGGGGAGACCCAAGGTGATATTTTTATACTACTAAGGGAAATTTTAGCCAGGGTATTAGGAAACTCACCCTACTGTTTTTGATAGGTGCCCTGGGGTGTTTTACTTCCACTTGAGCTACCACTAACTCAAGCAGATGGGGCTCAAGCCTAACATCTCATCTGGAGAACAGCACACTCAGGAGTGCAACACCCCTTTTATACTACACTTTTGTGTCAACAATCAATCTACCTGGTGAGGGAATAGAACCGAAAGCCTTCTGCACCAAAGGTGAGTGTACTACCTGTTGCACTACTGATTCTGCTATATGAATCATCAAAACAACACTCTTAGAGGTGTTGAGCATGAGATTGTTACTGACCATCCTGTCATGAATATTTTCCAGATAATATGAAAAGGAAGTAAGGGCAGATACAGAATCCTGTGGGAACAACAGGCAAAGCAGTGTGTCAGAAGTGTAGCAGTGATATTGCAAACCTCTTGAATGAATAATTTCATCTAGTGTTAGTAGATAAATGGTGAACAACTGGGTGCCAAGAAAGAATCCCTTTGATGCTACACAGACAGAAATGGTAGGAAAAGGAAGAGTTCACATCTGAAACTACTCTCTGAGTATGGCCAGATGGATAAATATATATCTAATATATATATAAATAAATAAGGAGGACACTAAGGATTAGAATGCTTAGTATTCCTTAAAGGAAAACATGAAATAGTGTTAACCTTTGAAAGAGCATATCAAAGGGAATTGTGAGTGCCATTGATTGCACCACCAAAACCTAAAATGCATACACATTCTCACACACACACATTTATATATATATATTTATATAAATAGATGAGACATATATAGATATAATTAAATCTATTTATCTCTAGCTATCTGTCTTTGTGTGTGTGTGTGTGTGTGCGCACGCGCGCGTGTGTGTGAACTGTTAAACTAGACATGCTGTACACTTTATTGTAATTGTTTTGATCAAGTAATATGGTGGGCAACTGGTTGTGTGTGTATGTTTGTGTCTGAGTAACTCTGTCATGTGTTCTTAGATGGTGTATACCTGACTTTTCAGTGCAGCTGTTCCACATATTCTACTTCTTCATTCAGGCCATATTTTCTACTGAAAACTGTCTTGATTTCTCTAAATGCCACATATGACTGAAATGTTCCTTTTTTTAATTATAGGCCACTACTGACTGCAATATTGGTCTTCTTCTGTACAAACATGCTGCATTTTGTTCTTTCTGAAAAATAATGTAGGCAATTTTATGTTTCAAGTTTAAACAAGGATACACAAATGCAGCAATAAAATAGGGAAAATGACTATAAAAGCAAGCTGTCTAAAATTAAGCTAAAGAAATATTTGACAGAACTTACTTAGAGCTTTATTATTAGTGGTACACTTTTTTTTGCATTTGATGGAGCCTGGCAAGGCTGGACCACAAATGACAACATGCAAAATAGTGCATCTGAGAGAATAAATGCAGCCATACAATAAAATGTACACAAAACCAACTGACTATCGTATGAACCCGCAGCTGCTTACATATCTAATACACAGGTAATTACTAGGCTAGCTGTTCTAGTGGATTATTTTATGTTTTCCTATTTCCTTCAAAGATGAGAATCATACCCTTTATCATGTGCCTGTAAGGTAAACACCTTAACTACCGTGTCATCTTCCCAACGTTCACTTGCCTAACTCTCAAGATTCATTGCCTGTCTCCAGCCTTCTCTGTCAGTGAGGTAAAGGCTTCAACCGTTATGCCAACACCACCCCAAAACACACAGAGGAGGTCATATAATATGATATTCAACCATCAAAAAGGAAGACTCAAGCTGATTCAAAAAACTATTAAAAAAATCACATACTGTGGACAAAAAATTATATGTTTAATGCTAAGTCTAGCACTTTTGCCAATAAAAACTTCATCAGGACTGAGCTTAAATCACTTCTTCTACAAATATGTATACTAATCACCCAAGTCACATGACAAAATACAACAAATAAATGTGACCTATCAATTAAAGCAATTTGTCATAAAATATACTCAGCAGTAAACATTAAAGCATTTATATTTCAAAATACTTTTAACATTAAAATATCCATTCAAACCTGATGGCTTTCTAGCACTAAATTTAACCCACCACTTTAATTTCTTGATTTCTAGATAATTATTAATATTCCTACCCATACCATTATTTTCAACATTATTCAAAACAAAAAAAAAGACAACTTCCTAAAATTACTACGTAACCCAGAACGTTTACTCAAAACATTCATACGGTCTTTTTTAATTGTTTTACTATGCTCTGCAATTCTTTCATAAACTTCCTGTCTTTCCCACATAAAATGCACCATTGGGTTCACATGTAGTGCAGTAGACAACTGCTTCAGTCTAACAAAAGCCAGTAGCTATTATCACCTCATTCCTAACCAAGACTTGTTGTCCTCATACCTCTTAGTGCAAGAAATCTGGACAAAGCCTAAAAGAATGGGGGAACAAAGGACCAAAAATAGGGTTGTATTTTAAATATTGTTCTTATAAACTTAGAAAGTTGCTAGATTAACGGGATTTGTGTTAACATGCATTTCCTGAAAGATATTTAGTCAAAACTCAAATGCATGTCATTATTTAGTGACTTTAATCCATAGTGATTTGCCAGCAAACCACACATTTTATGAGGAACAGACCAAAAATATAAGGCAAAATTCTGGACATTCTGAGAAAATCTGTACAGTTGAGAGCTATGGTTGCCCTTTATAAATAAATTGGCACCACCTACTAGAGCTGGACTTAAAAGTACCCCTTCTTGAAAACTCCAAACTGGACAGACAATCCAAATGTCCACATTCCAACAGATTTTTTAAGTTATGTCCTTTCTTCCCTACAAACCTTGATGTTCCCCTATTTTCTTTAATACTTCTGGACAGGCATGAACAATTCTCTAATTATTGATGACAATGTCTTTAATAGCTTTGTCATCAACACTATAAGCTAATGTAAAGGCACTAGTACAAATACTTCTCACTCACAAGTACTTCTCACTCATCTGCCGCGGTGGTATGGCGGTAGCGTTGTTACCTCACAGCAAGAGTTTCTCCCATTCGATTCTCGGCGTGGCTTGGGAGTGCCTTCTGTGTGGAGTCTGCATGTCCTCCCCGCAGTTGGGTAGCGTTCGAAAGACATGTGTGTGTAAATGGGCGTGCCTTTGTTGAAGGTTGGGTGTCGAGCTGGCACCTCGGCGTTTCATAAAAATTTACTGCCAATCATTAGCGGACCGGAGTTCCGCTGTGGCGATCCCTTACTGGGAAAAAGCCGAAAGACAAACAACAACTTACCTTCTCACTCTTAGGGTCACTATCACTTAACATTGACATTATTACCGAAAAATGCCCATAGTTATTAACTCTATCATGCGTCACCTTATCAAATATTTTATCAGTAAAAACTTCCTTATATCCCCTTTGAAGAAAAATATTTTTAAAACATTCAAGGTTTTCCCTAGAATTCATATCTTTAGTAGTTAAGCTAGACATTCTTATAGCTTGAGATTTAACTGCATTATTTTTATGTCTAGGATGCCTTTTATATGCATGTATAAAATTATTCATTCATGTAGGTTTTCTATAATCATTTGACCTTAAAATACCAGTAACTTCATCAAAGAAAACACCTACATCCAAAAATGTGTATTATTTCTTTCTTTTTATATTACAGTTTAAAACTCAAAAATCAGCGCATTATGCATCTGGTAGGCAATCTCAGGAGGTCCAGCTATAACAAAATCATGACATCAATGAATGTAACATGCATTTTAATATATTTCCATTTTGTACAATATTGTGCATTGTCACTCACTTAACACCAAATAAGCAAAAACTGAGGTAACATTAGCCCACATAGTTATACCCTTAATTTGGTCTAAAATAGTTTGGTTAAGTACAAAGAAAGTATCAGTTAAAACTAAGTAAAAAATACATACTCGTGTTCATCTCTTGTAGTATGCTCAATAACCATGATTAAACATGTAACTATTTTGGTTTTCCTTTTCCTATTGCATATTAGTGACTTTGACCTCCTCACCTATAATTTGTTGATGGTGGAGCATCCTAAGTTAGCCTATTTTTTGGCATACCAAAAAGTACACAAGAATAAAGGTGACCTGCCATTTAGACCTATAGTGTCTGGGATGAAATCTAAAACAAAAATAATTTCCATTTATTTGGATTCCAAGTTGAATATTACACAAAATACTTTATCCTATATTCATGATTCTTGGCATATTTTGAAAAAAAAAAAATAAAATGAATTGTCTGTAGATGTGTAGTGAGAGAATTTGTCTATGGTCACAACTGATATGACATCCTTATATAGAGTAAGTCAACATGATGAAGGAATTTATATGGTTAGAAGTTTTTTTATGATATACAAGGCTTCTGTATTGTTTCTTAAATTGGTATACTGAGTGGCTACGTCAACAAGTGACAAAAGCAAGGCTATTGCATGTTATGCCAGGGAGACTAGGGCTTTCCTGTTCTTCCTACATAAGGAATTTAAGATACACCTTCTGTGCTACTATTACAGCTCTTGGAAGGAGTTAGATGCATGTTATGAACTGGGCCAGATGTTGAGTGATGCCACTAGCATCATTTTTACTGGGGACCAATGCCATCATCATTATGATGACATGAGGTGGCATCACCATGACCTGCTCTGAGTAATGGGAGGCAGGGATACAGGACTAAGAGCGAGAGATGTACTGTAAGCATTACTTTTTTTTGGGGGGGGGGGGTTGGAAACTGGTTATCTTGTACTATGTACAGAACTGTACAGCTATGCTTAACAGTACATGCTTTGCATCTGCAGGGGAAAAATTATCTTAACATGGTTGAGCACCACAGAATGCAAGGCCACAACTTCAGGCAGTGGGGCATGTATGCATTCTGTGTTAGTCCACTGTACAACTGCAACTGTCTCTGCATCATAGGTGCAAGATAATCGCTTCCCACTGTGTCACCCTGCTGAAGGTCCAGTTACGGAAGAGAAGTAAGAAAGACTGCAGTCACTGCAGCCTCTACAAGTTGCTGCATGTGGTGCTGGGTCACCACTGCCCACTAGGTCTGCCTGTCAGGAAGAAGACAGTAGTGCCCTTTGGAGGTATTGCTTATGGGTCACTGGTTCCGTCTATGTCTGTCTCTCAGTAAGGAGGAGAAGGCTCCTCTTCTAATGGTGGACTGGAGGGATCTCTTCTGATATCCTGGCATTAGTTATAGAGGCTGATTTCTGCTCACGTATTCCTGCTTTGGAAACATGAATTGCCTTTTGGCATGCCTGGTTGAATAGCATGACCAAGTGGCCCCATCTCTCAGGTCTCCAGAGCAGCTGACCCATAATATTAGTTATGCATGTGAGTGATGCCTGGATTTACTGCTTTGTGGTTGGCTTGGCAGCCAACCATGCCAAAAGTACACGCTATCCTCTTTTGAGGCTGTTCTTTCCCCTATGTATCATTCCCCACTCCTTGCTCATTATTCAACACTCTCCATTCTCAATTGTCCACCCACTTTAGATATGTATCCAGCCATTGTCCTACCCACCTGTTGTCTGTCTGTGTGAGTGTCTGCTTCTGTGTTCCATGTTTGTCTGTCTGCCCTCGCTACTTGCCTATTTTCTTCTCTCATCCCCATAGCCATCCTTAAGTAACTTCCCCACCTAATCTTCTGTTACAGAATTCACAAAGGGGAGCTTTATTAACCAACCCAAAAAAATATCCCTCCCCTCATGTATGCCTTATGGTAATCCATCTATTTTTACCTCTGCTTATGGTCCTCACCCTTCTTAATTTCCTGTCTCAGCTCATCACCAATTATATGAAGAAAAGGACAGCCCCTTTGTTGTGCACACCCATGTCAGTCTTTCTGCTGGACACTGTTCTCATCTCTGCTTCCCTTGTTGTGGTGAGCAGTCACTGGCTACAACTATTACTCACTGCACTGTATGTAGGGAAATGAACTGACCCAGATATGCAAGCATCATTTAACTCTGATGTCCTTCATATTTAACAACTGGTAATTTGGCATCTCTACTGAGAGTATTAATTAGTCCCTCTACAATGGCATGTCTAATTACTGTGGTGGAATCATAGTACTCACTTCTACACATTTTCTATGTCTGTCTATCTGTCCCTATCTCACGGCTCCTTCTCTAACATCAAACACTCAGAGTAAATCTCTGTCTCTTCCTCTCATGGTTCTTCCTCACTGAAGGTGTAACACAGTATATAATATCTTGCTGTTTCACTCTTTGGTCTCTGATACTCAGAATAATGCAAGGTCTAATAGAAATACATTCTTCTTTCTCAATGTGTTGGCAGCACATATCCATACAGTCTCTTTTTCACCTACACATATCCTAGTGTGGTAGCAATGCAATAAACATCTCTTTCTTTTTTTCATATGTTCATAGGTTGGTACTAGGCTATTGGCCCTAGGGCCTACACAAGCCTAGCCATAACAATTCCTCTGGCTATTTCTTCCCACAATATTTACTTCCCTGGACCCCTGTCTAGCAGGGTGACTGATGTGATCCCCAGGGTGAATTTCCTATCTCCCATCCAATCGTCAAGGTTCCTTTTGAAGGGACCAAAGAGGCGCTCTGCTTGACATGTATGGGCAGTCTATTCCAGAGTCTGGGGAGTCTTTGGGTCAGGAACCTATCCCTCCAGCATGTTTTGTTCATTGTGATGACAAGGTTTAGATCCCTGGAGCATGTGGCTCTGAGGGACTGGGATTTCTTTAAGTGTAGCATGTCTAACAGCTCTGGGTTTGACATGGCCTTGAATGTTAAGCAGAGATCACCTCTGAATAGAGTATATGAGACAGAGTATAGCTGGAGTTTTATTAGATGGTCAGCATAGGGCATCTGCTTTAGGCCTGTGATTCTTTTAGTGAGGTATTGCTGCGGCCTTTCCAGTTGTTGCAGATGTCTTGTGAGGTACATACCAAACGGGGCATTGTATTCTATAATGGGTCTAATGAGGGATGAGTACAGTGGGTCAATGACCTCCTTTTTTCTGGATGAAAAGCCCTTAGTGATGAGGTGTGCCACATAGAAGGATTTCCTGACTGTTGTGGCAATGTGGTTATCGAAGGAGAGACCACTGTCCACCTGTGTCCCTAAGTCTTTTATCATACTTTTGGTGTTTGTTGTACTGCCACCTATGTGGTAATTCACGGGTACATGTTTTTTCCCAAAGGGGATAGCTATACATTTCTTGGCATTGAGCTTGAGCCCATGACTCTGGAACCAAGCATCTGTTTCTGTAAGGCCCTTTTGTAGAATATCCACATAATTTGGGGATTCAGTAATGGCTCCCAGTTTGCAGTGATCTGAGAACTTTGTTAGCTAGAATCCTGTAGTGCTGGCCTGTACTTCAGAGAAGTAAATGCCAAACAAGAGCAGTCTCAGGACTGAACCCTGAGGTACTCCACTTGTCACTTGTCTGGAGCTGGATTTGGAGTTGGCTACTTTTACAGTGTGGGTTCTGTCAGTAAGCTAGTTGGCAACCCATCAAGTGATGTAGAGATTAATGCCCAGCTTAGTAAGTTTATCTATGATTCCAGAGTGGGAGATGATGTTGAAGGCCTTGGTGAGGTCCAGATAGGCTGTGTGGACCACTTTACCGTTGTCCACAGCTCTGGAGACTGATTCAAAGAAGTCAATCAGGTTCAGGAGACAAAATTGGACCTTCACAAAACCAAACTGCGTGGGTCCAGTGTTTGAAGGTTGCCAATGTCTTTGTTTATAAGTTCCATGATAATACGTTCCATGGCCTTGCAGATCAGGCTCATCAGACTGATGGGATGGTAGTTCCCGGGATCCAAGGTGGATCTCCCCTTGTGGAGTGGGATAACTGTAGCTATATGCTACTCAGTGGGCACGAAGCCTGAGGTGAGGCTATGATTAAACATGACTTAGGTGAGGTGCCAGTTCATTTGGTAGTTCATGTAGTACACAGCCCTGGATGTCACCTGGCCACATGGATGCTGTATTCTTAGCTTTGGAGAGTGCAGTTTCTACCTGTGTGGCTGTGATTACCAGAATTTGGCAATCTTTTGGTATTGAGATGGGCCCTTTAGGGAGTGAGAGGGGGGGTCAAGTTGGCACTAAATCGATCTGCCAGGATATTGGCAATATCCTTGGGATCAGTATATTTAATGCCCATTCTGTTGTAGCTCAGATCATATCTGAGCATTGCCATTTAGATTCTTGGCATAACTATAGAATGCCTTGTGGTTGTCTTTGGAATCTTTAGCAATTTAGGTTTTGTAACTAGCTTTGGAGGATTTTATGAGGGATCTCAGCTTCTTACTGAGGCTGATAAGGGAGTTTTTTGCATCCTGGGATTTCTTCTTTTCTGCAACAGTTTCTTTCTTCTGTTGTATAGTTAGTTTATGGCAGGGGACCACCAGATTGGCTTCCTTTTTTGGAGGAGAGTGTCTTGGTTCTATTTGGGATGGCATGATTCCTGCATGAGTGGATGTGCTCATACAGTGCCTTAGTGTAGGATTCAGCAGTAGAACTTTCAGTTCCCATCTGCGTGGGTATCATGAAGTTTGTTAGTTCTGACTTGAGTAGCATGAAGTTGGCTTTGGAGAAGTTTTTTTACAGATGTTTCCTTACTGGGAGGTGGGGGAGGGATGTGGATGTCAAGGGTGATTAGCTTATGGTCCGACGTGATCAATGAGGGGGTGACCATAGGTGTGGAGCATTGATTTCCCATGTTGGTAATGACCAGGTCTAGGATACAGGAGCCCCTGGTGGGACAATGGATTAGTTGATCCAGGGCATTGGAATTTATGAATTCCAAGAACCGTTGGGCAAAGGTGTTGGTACACAAGTAGTTTTCCCAGTTAACGGCAGGGTAGTTGAAATCACCCAGTATTAGGGTGTTTGGTTGTATCTTAATATTTTCCAGTATGTTTAGGAAGGTGTAGTGAGAATCTAGGGGCGTGGTGGGGGATCTGTAGCAAGCTACAATTTGGATTGCAGTCTTACCTAGTATTAGTTGCACCTGGAGAATTTCAGATGCATTGTGTTGGGCAACTAGCCTGGTGGTGTGAATATCCTTGGTGAAATCCAAATCCAGCTCCAGACAAGTGACAAGTGGAGTACCTCAGGGTTCAATCCTGGGGCTGCTCTTGTTTGGCATCTACTTCTCTGAAGTACAGGTCAACACTAAGGGACTCTGGCTAACAAAGTTTGCAGATGGCTGCAAACTGGGAGCCATTATTGAATCCCCAAATGATGTGGATACTCTACAAAAGGGCCTTACAGAAACAGATGATTGGTGCCAGAGCCATGGGCTCAAGCTCAATGCCAAGAAATGTATTGTTATCCCCTTTGGGAAAAACCATGTATCCATGAATTACCATATAGGTGGCAGTACACTAAACACTGAAAGTGTGATAAGAGACTTAGGGACACAGGTGGACAGTGGTCTCACCTTCGATAACCACATCGCCACAACAGTCAGGAAATCCTTCTATGTGGCACACCTCATCACGAAGGGCTTTTCATCCAGAAAAAAGGAGGTCATTGACCCACTGTACTCATCCCTCATTAGACCCATTATAGAATACAATGCCCCATTTGGTATGTACCTCTCAAGACATCTGCAACAACTGGAAAGGCCTCAGAAATACCTCACTAAAAGAATCACAGGCCTAAAGCAGATGCCCTATGCTGACCGCCTTAAAAAACTCCAGCTATACTCTGTCGCATATCGTCTACTCAGAGGCGATCTCTGCTTAACATACAGGGCCATGTCAAACCCAGAGCTGTTAGACATGCTACACTTAAAGAAATCCCAATCCCTCATAGCTACACGCTCCAGGGATCTAAACCTTGTCATCACAATAAACAAAACATGCTGGAGGGATAGGTTCCTGACCCAGAGACTACCCAGACTCTGGAATAGATTGCCCATACATGTCAAGCAGAGTGCCTCTTTGGACCTCTTCAAGAGGAACCTTGATGATTGGATGGGAGAAAGGAAATTCACCCCAGGGATCACGTCAGTCACCCTGCTAGACAGGGGTCCAGGAAAGTAAATAATGTGGGAAGAAATAGCCAGGGAATTGTTATGGCTAGGCTTGTATAGGCCCCAGGGCTGATAGCCTAGTACCAACCTATGAACCTATGAACCTATGAACCTCCACCTTTAGTGTTTCGGTCCTGGTTTGGTGGCCGAAAAGTGTGGTAAGAGTTGTAGCCTGGTATTGCAGGTATGCTCTCTGGAGCCTTGAACTAGGTCTCAGTTACTGCACAGATATCGATGTTCTCTGTTTTTAGGAGTGCCTCAAGAGAGTGCATTTTGAGGTTTCGACTTCTAGCATTGAGTAGCATTACCTTCAGAGTTTGCATGCTTGTTCCTGTTACGGTGGTGGTTTTGTCCTTTGCACTGTGTGTTGCTGTCTTTCCCTATCCTATTCTCTAAACACACAGTGGTGACAACATAGTATATATACCTACATCCTCCTATTTTTCTAAATCCATAAACAAATATGATACCTGCCGAATCCCATTTATTTACCACATCATCAACATCATGAACCCCCCCTTCCCATTTCCTACATTGGGTGGTGGCGTCCTGTCAATTGTTGGCATCTTTCTCGATTCAGTGCCACTCTCTTACCTCCTTCAACAGATGTGTCTGATTGTCAAAGGTCTTCTCTCACATAATCCCTCCATATTTTTGCTGGATGCCATTGATTCCTCTTGACTTCTTCCTGTCTGTCCCAAATCTTTTTCACCAGATTGTCTTTTGATTTTCTGCTCATGTGCCTGAACTACCATAATCTGTTCTCTTTGACCTTTTCTGCAACTGAAGCTACTTTGGCTTCTGCTCAGGTGTGCTCATTTCTTCATTTGTCCAAGAGTGTGCATCCTACCACCTGTCTCAGGTACTTCTCCATCACTACTGGCTCTGCCTTTGCTGCCCAGGTGTCTGGGTCATACGATAGTATTGGCCACGTTACTGCTTTGCACACCTTACTTTTTCAGCTTTTTTGGCATTCCGCTGTCAGACACAACTGCAACACTCTGTGCCAATGGGCTGAAGCTCCTCTTATTCTAGCTTTGACCTTGTCATTCAGACTACTCTTCTCCTCAACTAACCCTCCCAGATACTTGAAGCTGGTAACCTGTTCCACTATTTTCTCTTTTATCTCAGCTCTCATCTTCTTCTGATTTCCCCAATTTACAATCATTACTACTGTCTTATATATACACAGTTTCATCCCACATGCCTTAAGTTTTGCATTCCATTTCCCTATCATTTGTTGAAGTTCTTGATCAGAGTCCACCTGAAATGCCACATCATCAGCATACAGCAACTTCCTTGATCTGTCCCTTCTGACCTGTTTGTTAATGTTATTGATCAGTATGAATAGCAGTGAGCTCAGAGGTTTACCCTGATGCACACCCACTCCCACTGAGAGCCCCTATTAGAATTCAAACACTCTTTGCACTCAAGTCATTGCATCATTGTACATATGCTGCACTAATTATACAAATGTTTCTGGGACTTCAGACCACTGCAAGACTGCTTGAATCAGCTTTCTTGGGATATTGTCATGTGCTTTCTCCAAGTCTAGGAGTGTCCAGTTGAACTTTCCTCATCTCTATCTTTTTCACATCTATTAGTCTCATTGCAAACATCGAGTCAGTTATGCTGAATCCTAATCTGAATCTGAACTGCTCATCTCCCATCTTACTTTCTACAACTCTGAGTATTTGTTTATCAGTCACTTTCTTCAGAACTTTCACACAGTGTGACAGGAGTGTGACACCTATGCACTGCCCACAGTTGTAGATATCCCTTTTGTTCTTGTAGACTGACACTAGTTTGCTTATTCTCCAGTAAACTTAGATATGCCTCTCTCCATACTGCTATGATTATCATCAGGAGACGTTTCTCCCCTACCTCACCCAACATCTTAATTATATATGCTGAGACCTCATAGGTTCATAGGTTGGTACTAGGCTATTGGCCCTAGGGCCTATACAAGCCTAGCCATAACAATTCCCTGGCTATTTCTTCCCACACTATTTACTTCACTGGACCCCTGTCTAGCAGGGTGACTGATGTGATCCCTGGGGTGAATTTCCTTTCTCCCATTAAATCATCAAGGTTCCTTTTGAAGAGGGCCAAAGAGGCACTCTGCTTGATATGTATGGGCAGTCTGTTCCAGAGTCTGGGGAGTCTCTGGGTCAGGAACCTATCCCTCCAGCATGTATTGTTTATTGTGATGACAAGATTTAGATCCCTGGAGCATGTAGCTCTGAGGGACTGGGATTTCTTTAAGTGTAGCATGTCCATCAGCTCTGGGTTTGACATGGCCTTGTATGTTAAGCAGAGATCGCCTTGGAGTAGACGATATGCAACAGAGTATTGCTGGAGTTTTTTAAGGTGGTCAGCATAGAGCATCTGCTTTAGGCCTGTGATTCTTTTAGTGAGGTATTTCTGTGGCCTTTCCAGTTGTTGCAGATGTCTTGAGAGGTACATACCAAATGGGGCGTTCTATTCTCTAATGGGTCTAATGAGGGATGAGTACAGTGGAACAATGACCTCCTTTTTTCTGGATGAAAAGTCCTTAGTGATGAGGTGTGCCACATAGAAGGATTTCCTGACTGTTGTGGCGATGTGGTTATTGAAGGTGAAACCACTGTCCACCTGTGTCCCTAAGTCTCTTATCACACTTTCAGTGTTTAGTGTACTGCCACTTATGTGATAATTCACAGGTACATGTTTTTTCCCAAAGGGGATACTATACATTTCTTGGCATTGAACTTGAGCCCATGGCTCTGGCACCAAGCATCTGTTTCTGTAAGACCCTTTTGTAGAGTATCCACATCATTTGGGGATTCAATAATGGCTCCCAGTTTGCAATCTTCTGCAAACTTTGTTAGCTAGAGTCCCTTAGTATTGGCCTGTATTTCAGAGAAGTAGATGCCAAACAAGAGAGGTCCCAGGACTGAACCCTGAGGTACTCCACTTGTCACTTGTCTGGAGCTGGATTTGGAGTCAGCTACTTTTACAGTGTGGGTTCTGTCAGTAAGCAAGTTGGCAACCCATCGAGTAACGTAGGGATTAATGCCCAGCTTAGTAAGTTTATCTATGATTCCAGAGTGGGGGATGGTGTCAAAGGCCTTGGCGAGGTCCAGATAGGCTGTGTGAACTGTCTTACCCTCGTCCACGGCTCTGGAGACTGATTTGAAGAAGTCAATAAGGTTCAGGAGACAAGATCGGCCCTTCACGAACCCAAACTGGGTGGGGTCCAGTTTTTTAATGTTGCCAATGTCTTTGTTTATAAGTTCCATGATAATACGTTCCATGGCCTTGCAGATCAGGCTCGTCAGACTGATGGGGTGGTAGTTCCTGGGATCCAAGGTGGATCCCCCCTTGTGGAGTGGGGTAACTGTAGCTGTGCTCCACTCAGTGGGCACGAAGCCTGAGGTGAGGGTATGATTAAACATTACACTTAGGTGAGGTGCCAGTTCATTTTGTAGTTCATGTAGTACACAGCCCGGGATGTCATCTGGTCCCATGGATGCTGTATTCTTAGCTTTGGAGAGTGCATTTTTTTACTTGTGTGGCCGTTATTACTGGAATTTAGCAATCTTCCAGTATTGAGATGGGCCATTTAGGGGGTGAGAGGGGGGTGAAGTTACTCATCTGAGCCTGCTGCTTTCCCTGACTTCTGTTTTACTTCATTCATCATGTGCTGTGTCAGGTGTAGTACAGCTTCTGTGGGGTTTTCTTCATTCAGAAGCTGCTAGAAGTACTCTGCCTTTCATTTCCAGTGGACTGGTGAACAGGTTGTTGCTGGCATCCCTTATAAAGGATGTCTGACCATCTTTTTTATCTTACTGTCTTTGCCTTGCAACCTGAAAGAGTTTATTTGTGCTATCTACTGACTGAGTCACTTTTCAGAAGCTGGTAGCATGCTTCTGATTCCTTGTTCTTCACTATATTGCAACTGGTGTATTAGCCTCTTTGTTAGCTAACCTGTATTCCTTCTTAGCCTGGTCTGCCTTTTATATCTCCCAGGTTTTACTGCACTCCTTCTTTCTTTCAATGGCTTTCTGGACTTCTGTATTACACCAGCAGTACCTTGCTTCCAGATCTGGCTCAGAAACATATCTGTTTTATAGTTCTACATACTGTTTTGAGGTACTGCCATTTTTCTTCAGCTCCACCTATTTGCTATTCTTCCTGAGGTTCTAAAGCTCTGATTAATTCCTTATAGGTTCATAGGTTGGTACTAGGCTATTGGCCCCAGGGCCTATACAAGACAAGCCATAACAATTCCCTGGATATTTCTTCCCCAATATTTACTTCCCTGGACCCCTGTCTAGCAGGGTGACTGACATGATCCTCGGGGTGAATTTCTTATCTCCCATCCAATCATCAAGGTTCCTTTTGAAGAGGGCCAAGGAGGCACTCTGCTTGACATGTATGGGCAATCTATTTCAGAGTCTGGGGAGTCTCTGGGTCAGGAACCTATCCCTCCAGCATGTTTTGTTTATTGTGATGACAAGGTTTAGATCCCTGGAGCATGTGGCTCTGAGGGATTGAGATTTCTTTAAGTGGAGCATGTCCAACAGCTCAGGGATTGACATGACCTTGTATGTTAAACAGAGATCACCGCTGAGTAGACGATATGCCACAGAGTATAGTTGGAGTTGTTTTAGACAGTCAGCATAGGGCATCTGCTTTAGGCCTGTGATTCTTTCAGTGAGGTATTTCTGTGGCCTTTCCAGCAGTTGCAGATGTCTTGTGAAGTACATACCAAACGGGGCATTGTACTCTATAATGGGTTTAACGAGGGATGAGTATAGTGGGACAATGACCTCCTTTCTTCTGGATGAAAAGCCCTTAGTGTTGAGGTGTGTGACATAGAAGGATATCCTGACTGTTCTGGCGATGTGGTTATCGAAGGTGAGACAACTGTCCACCTGTGTCCCTAAGTCTCTCATCACACTTTCGGTGTTTAGTTTATTACCACCTATGTGGTAATTCATGGGTACATGTTTTTTCCCAAAGGGAATAACTATACATTTCTTGGCATTAAGCTTGAGCCCATGGCTCTGGAACCAAGCATCTTAGGTTCATAGGTTCATAGGTTCATACTAGGCTATCTGCCCGAGGGCATTTATAAGCCTAGCCCATAGTTTTGTGGCTTACGCCACCCCTTTAGTTTGGAGAAACTATGCCCATTATTTTGCTGTGCCTCTGTCGAGCAGTGACACTGAGGTAACCCCTGGGGTGTATCTGCGATCTCCCATCCATTGGTCAAGATTCCTCTTGAACAAGGCCAGCGAGGTGCTCTGCCTCACATAAACCGGGATTTTGTTCCACAGCATAGGGAGTCTTTGGGTGATGAATCTATCCCTCCAGCACGTCCTATTAATAACCGTGTCGAGGTTTAAGTCTCCCGCCCTTGTGGCTCTGAGGGATCTAGATTTTTTGAGATGAAGCATGTTCATCAAATCTGGGTTTGACATGGCCTTGTATGTCAGGCATAGGTCACCTCTGAGCAAGCGGTAAGCAACTGAATATAACTGGAGTTCTTTCAGTCGGGCAGCATAAGACAGATTTTTGAGACCCTTTATCCTTTTGGTGAGGAACTTTTGTGGCCTCTCCAGCTGCTGCAAGTGTCGGTCAGATACATTCCGAATGGGGCATTGTACTCGATCATTGGTCTGATGAGTGATGAGTATAGGGAGACTATGACTTCCCTTGATCTAGATGTGAATCCCTTCATGATAAGGTGGGCAATGTAGAAGGTCTTCCTAACTACTTTAGCAATATGAGTGTAAGGCCCTTTTGTAGAATATCCACATAATTTGGGGATTCAGTAATGACTCTCGGTTTGCAGTCATCTGCGAACTTTGTTAGCCAGAGTCCCTTAGTGTTGGCCTGTGCTTCAGAGAAGTAGATGCCAAACAAGAGCGGTCCCAGAACTGAACCCTGAGGTACTCTACTTGTCACTTGTCTGGAGCTGGATTTGGAGTGGGCTGCTTTTACAGTCTGGGTTCTAAGCCAGTTGGCAACCCATCGAGTGACATAGGGATTTATGCCCAGCTTAGTAAGTTTATCTATGATTCCAGAGTGGGGGATGGTGTCGAAGGCCTTGGCGAGGTCCATATAGGCTGTGTGGACTGCCTAACCCTCGTCCACAGCTCTGGAGACTGATTCAAAGAAGTCAATCAGGTTCAGGAGACAAGATCAGCCCTTCAAGAACCCAAACTGGGTGGAATCCAGTGTTTGAAGCTTGCCAATGTCTTTGTTTATAAGTTCCATGATAATGCGTTCCATGCCCATGCAGATCAGGCTCGTCAGACTGATGGGATGGTAGTTCCCGGGATCCAAGGTGGATCCCCCCTTGTGGAGTGGGATAACTGTAGCTGTGCACCACTCAGTGGGCACGAAGCCTGAGGTGAGGCTATGATTAAGCATGACAGCTAGGTGAGGTGCCAGTTCATTTTGTAGTTCATGTAGTACACAGCCCCGGATGTCATCTAGTCCCATGGATGCTGTATTCTTATCTTTGCAGAGTGCGGTTTCTACCTGTGTGGCCATGATTACCAGAAGTTGGCAATCTTTTGGTATTGAGATGGGCCCTTTAGGGGGTGAGAGGGGGGTAAAGTTGGCATTAAATCGATCTGCCAGGATATTGGCAATATCCTTGGGATCAGTATTTTTAATGCCATTCTGTTGTAGCTCAGACCATATCTGAGCACTGACATTTAGATTCTTGACATAACTATAGAATGCCTTGTGGTTGTCTTTGGAATCTTTAGAAATTTTATTTTCGTAACTAGCTTTGGAGGATTTTATAAGGGATCTCAGCTTCTTACTGAGGCTGGTAAGGGAATTTTTTGCACCTTGGGATTTTCCTATTTTCTGCAAGTTTCTTTCTTCTGTTGTAAAGTTTGTTTATGGCAGGGGACCACCAGATTGGTTTCTTTTTTTTGGTGGAGAGTGTCTTGGTTCTATTTTGGATGGCACGATTCATGCACGAGTGGATGTGCTCTTACAGTGCCTTAGTGTTGGATTCAGCAGTCGAACTTTCAGCTCCCGTCTGCATGGGTGTCATGAAGTTTGTCACTTCTGACTTGAGTAGCATGAAGTTGGCTTTGGAGAAGTTTTTTATGGAGGTTTCCTTACTGGGGGGTGTGGGAGGGATGTGGATGTCAAGGGTGATTTGCTTATGGTCAGACCTGACCAATGAGGGGGTGACCACTGGTGTGGAGCATCTATCTCCCATGTTGGCAATGATCAGGTCTAGGATATTGGAGCTCCTGGTGGGACAATGGATTAGCTGATCCAGGGCATTGGAATTTATGAATTCCAAGAACCATTGGGAAAAGGTGTTGGAACCTGAGTAGTTTTCTCAGTTAATGGCAGGGTAGTTGAAATCACCCAGTATTAGGGTGCTTGGTTGTATCTTAATATTTTCCAATATGTTTAGAAAGGTGTAGTGAGAATCTAGGGGCATGGTGGGGGATCTGTAGCACGCTACAATTTGGATTGCAGTCTTACTTAGTGTTAGTTACACCTAGAAAATTTCAGATGCATTATTTTGAGCAACTAGCTTGGAGGTGTGAATATCCTTGGTGAATATGGACACTCCTCCACCTTTAGTGTTTTGGCCTTGGTTTGGTAGCCGAAAAGTGTGGTAAAAGTTGTAGCCTGGTATTGCAGGGGTGCTCTCTGGAGCCTTGAACCAGGTCTCAGTTCCTGCACAGATATAGATGTTCTCCATTTTTAGGAGTGCCTCGAGAGAGTGCATTTTGTGGTTTAGACTTCTAGCATTGAGTAGCATTACCTTCAGATTTTGCATGCTTGTATCTGTTACGGTGGTGGTTTTGTCCTTTGAACCTTGCCTAAAAAAGGCAGTATAGGGGTGGCAAGAGTTTTAGCCAGTAACCTGAATCCGAGGCATGACAGGTGCAGACCATCTCTGGCAAGGCATTGTGGTCTGTCGATCATGTCGTCCCAGGCAGACAGATACTGGATCCCCTTTGAATGATACCAGCAGCTTAACCAATTGTTGAAGTCAATCATTTTGTTCTTATACTGTGGTATCATTCTGGGCAAAGGCAGGATTCTACTCAGGCCTGTGGTCATACCTGCCTGGGCCACATGATCCGAGAACTCTTCCATGTCTCTTTTCATGTAGTCCAGGGAGGTACGTCTCAAGTCATTCACTCCTCTTGAACTCTTGTGCCATCTCTCCTTTCAACTTAAAGGACTTTGGCCTAGTCTCTGTTGACCTTAGAGGCTTCTCTACCCACTGCTTGCAGCTGATTGTGGCCACCAGGGGTTTATGTTGTGGGCCAACTGTTTCACTGAAATAACCTTGCAATCACTGATTTTACCTCAGTGCTCTTTCCTTAACAATAGGAAGTCTACCTGAGGTGCATGGTAATCACTGTTGTAGGTGATCTTGTGACTGTCTCTCTTGCTGAACCATGCAGTTGCCACCATCAAGCCATTTGCCAGACAGAAGTCTAGAATACCTTCTCCTTTATTGGTGTTGTCCCATCCATGTGGACCTATGCAGTCCTTATATCCTGTTCTGTCTGTCCCGATATGTGCATTCAAGTTATCCATTATCAACACCAATTCATGTTGTCCTGCTTTATCTAGTAAGTCCTGCAACTGCTCTCTGAATTCACTCTTTTCCTCACTATCACAACCCTGTTGTGAGGCATAGGCTGAGATTATGAATAGTGTCATGCCTTCACACTGGAGTCTGATTGCCATGAGTGTATCACTAATTCTGCTTCCATCCCTTACTGTCTTCTGAATTCTCCCCCTCACCTCACCACAATTCTCACACAATTTCTGTTCTGTCCTCCTCCTGAGTAGTAGACTCTTGATCCCAAGTCAATTGGCTTTGTTATGTTTCTCTTCCATCTTGTATCCTGGATACATAGGATGTCCAGCCTCCTCCTTACAGCCATGTCATCCACTTCCAAGGTGCATTCTGTCAGTGAACCTACAATGAGCGCATCACTCCTTAGTTGTTGTTTGGTAAGTTGACTGGTTTTATGTCCAGCTTTTGCTCAACAGAGCTATCCAAAATAAACCAAGCTGAGCAACTGGACACCAGCCAGCCAGTAGCTTATTGATCCATAGCTGCTAGGCTTTATGGTGGCACACTTTGGACAGTAGAGGCACAGACACCCCGCACACCATTAGCATGGGTCCCTGGCATAGGCTGGAGTAATTTGGAGGGTAGCCTAATGGTTAAGGTGTTTGCCTTACAAACAGAAGGTGCAGGGTTTGAGTATCATAAGGGATAATTAGCTAGGCTTAAAATGGCTCGCAAGGGCAGTTAGCCTAGTACTAATCTATGAACCTATAAATACCCTGCCCATTTTTGTTGACAGTCAAAATGACCAAATCACCTACAGCCAATTTTACACTGTTGAGTGGCTAACCCTGACACCTGTGATCCATGCTCTCCTATGTAGAGGATACTACACACCACATTTGATGTCCAAAGCAGTTGATCTCAACAACTTTTCCCCCTATAGAGCACCATCTAGAGTCTGTGCTGCTGCTGCACACAACTCTATTCTTGGGTGAGTTTGAGATGGAAACACTCAGCATGTTTTTGGGAGGTGGGAGGAACCTCACAGAGGCACAGGAAAAACATGCAAACTCCAAACAGGCATTGACTGGAGGTCAGGATCAAACCTTGTTCATGGGAGGCAAAGAACTTGAACATTATGTCAACTCATCTCTTGTTTAGCACACACTCAATGTGATTAATGGATAACTGGAGCTTTTCTCTCCATCATATCTCTTTAACCTTTTAGCACAAGAAATCTGGACAAAGCCTAAAATAATGGGGGGGGGGGGCAATGGCCCAAAAATAGGGACATATTTTAAATATTGCTTTTATAAACTTTGAAAGCTGCTAGAGTAACAACTTTTGTGTTAGCATACATTTTCTGAAGGTTATGAAGTCTAAAACTCAAATGTGCATCATTATTTAGAGCCTTCAATCCTCAGTGATTTGACAGAAAAAACACAAATTTTATGAGGAACAGACCAAAAATATGAGGCAAAAATCTGGACATTTTGCGAAAATCTGGACAGTTGAAAGGTATGAATATCCAGGCTTACAATGACTATCCCACTAAACAAATGCAACATAAATAAAATAAAAATGAAGTTATGTACTCACCATAATGTTCCATGTTTGTTGTCCTGTATCGCCTTCAGTCTTGCTGTTTGGGTTCGGAGCTGAAACTCGGCTCCGTCTTGGCCTATACTAAAGCTCGAGAGCTTCTACTGGCTCAAGGAGGAGTCCTATCCCATGGTGCTTAGTGGCTACTCCCCAGATCTCGTTTGAAGAAGAAGGTTCCTATGATATGTTCAATATCCAAAGGGAAAATATCTAAAAACATATTGTCATAAAGATTAACAAGAAAAGGCAAGAAGGGAATCAGACCTTATCTGCCAATTTCTGAGAAATTTCCTCTAGATCCTCCAGGAGGGGAATGGCTGGGAGGATTGCAAGATTCAAGGCGAGATACTGGACAACAAATATGGAATGCTATGGTGAGCACATAACTTCTTTATACCTCACCATAAAACCAACCAAAGATTAAGCAATGACCAAATCAAAATAGACCAGTGAATAACAGCTCTACTTTCCAAACAAAAGTTATTTATTATAAAACACTTTCTCTAGCTCCTCGGCCGTAGCCTTTACAGAGTAAAAAACCTAATTACTTATAAAACTTCTTATATATTTCATTTGAACACATTTCAATCAATCAATTACATACTAATTAATAAAACACATTCTGTCTCCTATTAAAGGTAAAGCACTGCTATATAAAACTTTGCCAATTACATTCTTTGTTTAACCCATAGGGAAACAAAGTATTATATTTCATAATCAAAACTGATTCCTTATACCTCAATACATTTTTTAACAATTCCACATTTCCATATTGCAATGAAATTTGTTCTAAAACTGTTACTTTCATGTGACTTATTTCCCCTTTATGCTCTTTATTAAAATGTTCTGCTATGGGACTAATAATCTTATTATTTTTAACATCTCTCACATGCTCCTTTATTCTTTCAGCCAAAGAACTCTTTGTTTCTCCTATATAACATTTTTTACAAGGGCAAATTATAACATAAATTACTCCCTTGTTTAAACATGAATATGTTTTAAGGTATCAAATTTTTTTGTACCAATCTTATTTACTTTAGTTATAATATATTGGCAGATGGAGCATTTTCCACAGGGAAATGTTCCTATCATCGCCACATTTTTCAGCATCTTTTCTCTTGGCCTTATAAATTTCGACCCCTCTTGTAGGATATTTTTAATTCTATTTGTGCCAACGAGGGCACTTCTCTAATGATCTGCTTCCAGTAACCCTTAATCAACCCATTCATTTTTTGTGAGAATATTGTGTATTTAGTAACAAAGAACATTGTTTCTCTATTTACTTCTCTCCCTTCTTCTATTGTTCTCTTTCTACTTTGTTTAATGCCTTTTGCTTTAACATTGTTTAAATTGCTATCATAAATCCTATGGAAACTCCCATATACATCCTCTGACTTATAGCCCCTTGTAATAAAATGGAGGCTACTTCCCGTGCCTCTTCCCGTGCTTCTTTAATATTACTACTAAATCTTTTAAACCAAAGCATCTCCCCGAAGGGGATGTTGTCCCATCTCACCTTCATTTTTGCTATTTGGGACAGTCTCCCCAGCATCTTTTTCTTGGGTGACTCAAGGGAATAAACTCCTCAGGACAGTGGAACCAATGGCTGCCCTGTTTTGGGAGGCCACATCTACTTTGTAATGAGTAATAAAGGTATGAGGGTTAACCCATGAAGCAGCAGCACAAATTGAATCCAATGGAAGTCTGGATTGAATGCCAATGGATGTAGACACCACTCTAGTTGAATGCCCTTTGATTTTCCGTGGTGGTTCTTTATTGTGCGAATCATAGACATATGTGATGGTCTCAGTAAGCCATTTGGACAAGATAACTTTTGAGATTGCCAAACCTTTTTTATTTTCTGAATAGGAGACAAAGAATTGGTCTGACTTTCTAAATTCTTTGGTCTTATGCAAGTAAAAATGGAACTGTTTATGCAAATCCAGTTGGTGGAGATTATACTCTGCCTTGTTGCCATAGTTAGGAAAAAACACTAGTAATTCTATATTTTGGTTTAAATTCACTTGAGAACACACTTTTGGCAAGAAGGAAGGATTTGTTCTGAGGGAAACTCTATCTTTGTGGAAGATCAAATAAGGTGGACAGATAGACAAGGCTTGCAACTCTGATACTCTCCTGGCTGAAGTAATTGCTGTCAGGAAGAGTGTTTTCCAAGATAAAAATTTTAATGAACAAGATGCTGCTGATTTGAAAGGGGGCAGGATCAAAGATGATAATATTAGATTGAGGTCCCAAGGAGGAGGAGGTTCTCTGAAGGGAGGTCTTAACAGAAAAGTACCTTTGAGGAAGGCTTTGCATAGTCTATGGGACATTAGACTAGATCCTGATTCTCCCACATGATAATTAGAAATAGCAGCTAATTGAACTCGAATAGTGGCTGCCACTGCCCCTTGATTAAAGGTTTCTGTTAGAAATTCCAGAATTGCAGGTATATAGCTGTAAAGGGATCTATATGTCTTCTGTCATCCCAACAAGAGAACCTCTTCCATTTGCTTGCATAGTTTCCTAGTTGTCTGCTTGTGCGAGGAGACTAGAATGTGATGAACTGCAGGGGACAATTCCAGAAGCCTGTCTAAGAGCGGAAGTGGAGCAGCCAAGTTGTCAGCTTGAGGGTGTGGAGTGCAGGATGGAGCATTCCTGACTGATGTGTCAGAAGATCCAGCGCTGGGTCCAGGATCCATGCATCCTCCTGAAGGTAGCGCCAAAGAAAGGGGAACCAAATCTGATGAGGCCAGTATGGCACAATGAGAATTAACCTGCGACTCAACAACTTTGCTTTCTGTATAACCTTTGGAATCAAGGGAAACAAGGGAAAGGCATAAAGAAGACCCAGGGGTCAATTGTGAACCAGTGCATCCCTCAGTGAATCTCCCAGAGGGGAGATTAGGGCAAAGTAGTTTCTGCATTTGGTATTATTTTGATTGAGAATGTATCTCTGTCACCCTGGTTATGCAGACCCCCTCTGCAGCATGGACTGTGTCTTTCATTATTTCCCCCTCTTCCCCTGAGGGAAGGATCACCACGAGTGTCAGATAAGGCTCCTTTGGATTTACGGAACCACATTTTTCCTCTCTTTTGACTTTTAGGATAAGATCTGGTAGGGGCGGAAAAATGGACTCCAATGGCAGACAGAGTCTTACCATCTTGTTGGCTCCTGGTGAGAGTTTCTTTCACTTTCGGCCCGAAAACTGATGAGCCATCAAAGGGAGTGTCAATAAAGGAAGAATGGAAGGGTTCAGCAAACTCACAAAGGCACATCCACGAATGTCTACAAAGAGCTATTCCTGTGCCTGCTGCTCTGCTCACTCCATCGGCTGCATAAGATATGAGGTGCATGGAGGAGTTAGATATGGAGGTTAAGGTTGCAAGCTGGGAATTAACCTTATCAGATAAGTCCTGGGCTGTCGCACCTTGCAGGGTATCTCCTAGCTCTTTTAGGAGATCCCTCTGAAGTCGTGTGAAATGTGATAAATAATTCAGCGACCATAAGGTAAAGGCCACTGAGGAGAACATACACTTCCCATATCAGTCCATCATACGAGAATCCTTGTTTGGTGGATGAACAGATATAGAAGTTTCAGCTAACTCCATTTTTGTGGCTGCCGCCACCACCATTGCATCCACAGGAACCCCTTTAGTTAAATACTGCCTATCTTCCAGGGCTGTAATGAACTTATTAGTCCACCGCGGAATGGAGTCCACTGAGTCTGGAGAGTCCCACACCTTTCAACTCACCAAACCCAGGACTGGGTCGAAAGATGGAGACATCCAAGAGGTTGAGGGGCAAGAACCAAATGCCTCCAGGTATACCGACTCATCTTCATAAGGGGAAAGGGGCTTCCAGCCACCCCTTTACTTAAGGATCTCCAGGATGTCTGAAAAGGTGACATCCTCAGAGGGTGACTATGGGGACCCTTCTGAATCCTCTAAGTCAGTATCAGAAGTGACAGACTCAGGGGAGTTTATGTGCTTCCTCTTACACTGTCTCTTTTGAGGGACCTCCTCAGGGGGATGTTCTGTGGAGGTATCGGAAGAGGAGGATCCACCCATTGTGGCTTCCTGGGGCACTGGCTCTCTACTCTATGGGTGATGGAGAGGTAATGAAGAGGTGGACCCCAGTATCTTAGAGGGAAGAGAGGCTGGAGATGAAAGTGGAGCAGACTCAGTTGAAAGCACACTCCGCATCACCTCGAAGGCACCGTGGTCCTAGGCCGAAAGAGACTCCGGCCCAAGAGGCTCAGAGATCTTTGCAGCACCAAGGAGGGTGGCTCAGAGGCAGATGTGGGAGCCAAACTCACCTGAGCTGAGGTGCTGAGTGAGAGAGCTGGTTCCGACAAGGATCCGACTCAACTCTCCCCCCAGAGTCGACCAGTCAGTGTCAGCCCCCAGGTCCCTCGATGGATGAAAGCATCGAGGAAACCGGAGCAGACATCAGAGCTGAGATATCAGTAGTGATTACTGGCTCCAGTGATTCCAGCACAACGACTTCCATACTCTCTAACTCCAAACTCATTGGAGTTGAATGAGGAATCCGCGTAGTAGGGGGTACCGTTGTCAGCTCAAAGATCTGATGGGCTGGGCTCGAGAGAATTTCTGCTAGGGCCCGGGTCCAAAGCAACCTCTTCACTACCCACTCCTTGCCATCATCTGATAGCCTGGAGGATCTAGAGGAATGACTGGAAGACTTCTGGCTACCTGCCACCAACTGTAGTAAAGGAGACACCGGCACTGAGCGAACAGGCTCCAAGGATGGTGACCGTCTCCTTTTTCGACTCTACAATGGTTCCGATGAGACAGATGGAACCAAGGGAGAACCATGTTTCTCAGGCCTGACAACTTTCAGAGCTGAAGTATCAAGTTTGGTGCTGCTTTTCAGCTCAGTCACCGGAGTCGAAGAAGCAGACTTTCTGGCCATGTCTGATTTTTTAGTCTGATTTCCTTTTCCACTTTTAATAATCCCTCAATATATAAAATATTAAATTTTACAAGCCTGAGCCAGTGAAGATAATCCTGAAGCTGCAAGCGGCAAACAAGATCTGGGGAATAGCTGCTAAGCACCAAGGGATAGGACTCAGCCTCGAGCTAGTAGAAGCTCTCAAGCTTTAGTATAGGCCGAGTGGGAGCCAAGTTTTGGCTCCAAACCCCAACAACAAGAATGAAGGTGAGATGGGACAACATAACATTAAATAATTCTATATTAATTTCAAACAGAGATATTATTGAGCCTTATTCTAATGCTACACTTAAGCAATTGCAAATGATTATGCATCTCGCATTGACTGCACTTCTGACAATACTATACATAATCACCACCTTGTTTTCTCCAATCAGTTGTAGTTCTTTTCTTCACGATAAATCAAATATTACTATGTTTATACAACTGCCCTCCTGCCCTTCCTTCCAAAACTCTATTCTCACTGTCTTGAGAACATCTTTATTAGCATAACTTAACTTTTCCTTTACAAATCCTTGAGATTTTCCCAGCTTAATCCACTACATACTTCATTTTTATGTACATCACTAATGCACAATTTGGTTTTGTCATATTTTGTCACAGTTACTCAGACACCTCATATACCATCAGCATGGGTACAGAAATGCATTTAGTACTAAACCTGCTTTTTTTCAAGCAATCAGTCTTATCTTAGACAGAGACCTAGTAACAGGTGTAATATATGTTGACTTGCAAATACTGTTTGAGAGGCCACAGATCTTTTGTTTTCCAAAAAATGTTGATCTTTCTCAAAAGAGTTTATAAGATATTGAGTAAAGGAATAAAGCTTCTAGCCTTTCTTAGTAGCACAGAGTCTTTACACCTAAAATCTGATGTGTATACCAAAGTTCTGTAATTTATTTTTGTTCACCTTGTTCTCTGTCCTTGGCCATGGTTGTGCTGGAATGGGTCTTCAAACCAGTTTAATCATCCAGTTAACAAATATAAAATGATTACCAGCGTACTGAATGACACTGAAACTCCTATTTAAGTGCTTAGAGCAACTCAGACAGATACATATGTCTTCCTATCACTGTATAACTAACTGCTGTTGACCATCATGGTGGATAATATGATATGCTGTACTCAAAGCTACATCAGGTGTAAACTGAAGATTTTATATAGTTTATACCTGAGACATAAGTCATACCCCCTTTTTCTTGCTGCAGCTGATTTGCTCTGTGGTACAAACTCTGGAAGCTTTGCTCACTCTGCTACATTCTTCTGCTCCTGGAATGACAGCTGTCCATAAGCTGAATAATATAACCATGAAGGTGAACAGTTCATGAAATTAAAGGATTTGCAATATTAATGCAGTAATGATGTTGTCTGGTTGGGAATACAATTAATGCTAGTTATGACAGTAGTTTATATGGACAGCTGGAAGGAATATGCAGTCTGTGTGAAAATCAAACAATTGTTGGCATCCCTGCATATGCCCATGTGTGTGTTTTAATGTCAGAAGTTAAGTGGTGAGGCAGATTATACTGAACATGGTAAAAAAAGTGTTAATATATATATGTATATATATATATATATATATATATATATATATATATATATATATATCTATATATATATATATATATATATATATATATATATATATATATATATATATATATATATTTATATATGTATATGAATTCACCTCTAAATGTCAAAGCCCATATTACTGAGTCTTAAAATCTTGGGATGAAAATAACTAAACATCGGCATCCCAAACGACAGATTTTACACAAGGTAAGTAAACACTTGCCCAACTTACACCAAAATTCACACAGAGGTAAGTAAAACTCACCTACATCCCCCATGTGGGGGGCTGCACCCCCCACATGCAAGCACCCCAACTAAATATACCAACTCCGAGATCTCACTACAGTGGAGAACAGGGCATGCTGGCCTTAGCGTGGGTTCCAGTTGGCCAAGTGTTTACTTACCATGTGTGAAATTTGCCATTCGGGATTCTGATGTTTCATTAATTTCATCTTAAGATTTTTAACACTCCGTAATATGGGCTTTGAAGTTTAGAAGTGAATCCATATATATATATATATATATATATATATATATATATATATATATATATATATATATATATATATGGGTCCCTATCAAATGATAGAAAGCTCATTTGATAGAAACTCATTTCACTGACACCATAAGTTAAAAAGCTCAAAACACTGAAAACTCATTTGACTGAAACTCAAAACACTGAAAATGCTATATGCCCTTTCCCCCATGGTAGTGTGATCTTGGAGTTAGTATATATAGTTAGGGGGGGTGGAATGGGAGGTGTGGGGGGCATAGCCCCCCACATAGTTTATGTAAATATTGTTTTATCCAAACAGTTATTCATTGTAGTTATAAGTATCAATGTGTAGGGTTTAAAATGTATAAAGTATGTGGTGGGCTGTGCCCCCCAACTATATATACTAACTCCAGGATCGCACTACCGTGGGGAAAAGGGCATATAGCATTTTCAGTGTTTTGAGTTTCAGTCAAATGAGTTTTCAGTGTTTTGAGCTTTTTATGTTTTGGTTTCAGCCAAAAGTTCTATCATTTGATAGGGACCCATATATATATATATATATATATATATATATATATATATATACACACACACACATATATACACACACACACACACACACACACACATACATACACACACACACACACACACACACACACACACACACACACACATATATATATATATCTATATCTATCTATCTATATATATATATATATATATATATATATATATATATATATATATATACATACATATCCTATATGTGTACCATCTGTATGATTCCTCTAGGTGCTTTTTGGCTACATATCATTCTGATATTCCTTGACATCCACAACTGGAAAACTTGCAAGGAAATGCATCTGACAAATTGTTTGGTAAAGTCATCTGATTACAAATATAGTTCTTTATTTTATTTTATTTTATCTTAGTTAAAGGAGTAAGGTCCATTCATCCACCCATAAATCCCTTTTCACAGTTTTGTATATAGGGCCGGAGTGTCAGTTCAACAGTGCAATCAGCTAGAGACAATGTTCATAAAGCCAGGAGGCTAGTACTGCAGTGGTTGTTCTTCCATACCACACACACACACACACACACACACACACACACACACACACACACACACACACACACACACACACACACACACACCCACACATGCACCCTCATACCTACAGCCTATTTACAGTATTCAATCAATTTTTAGAGTGAAATAACCGTTTTCAACAGTTGGCATAGGAACTCGGGTCTGATGATATAACTTGCTGTGATATTCAGACTGATATGAGCTTCAAAGACCAAATAGTTACCCTATAATGTTTGGTCTCTCAGGAAGCTGCAAAGAGAAGTTGTCAGATGTTGTTGATTCTGTCATTACAATAGTCTGTAGTTGGAAAAAAAAACTTAGAGAATGATTTCCTCATTTAACGACACATATATAATTTAGAGGTAAATTTCTTCTGAAAATAAGCCATAGCAACATTGATGTACATATACTCAAAATGTTCTGTGCTCACATCAAGTTTTTTATACTTTTTTCTACAGAGCAGTTGCTTAGGCTGACAGCATTTGCAATCTACATTTTAGTAGTATTGAATATTGAGAATCTGGTAACACACAGCAGAATATTAAAATGTTGTAAACTGATTTCTCAAAATTCTTAATTATTGTTATGATGGAAAAATGTACATTATATGCAAGTATCACAATAGGACCAAAGTATTTATATAGCTTCCCAAATATAAAATACAGAAAGTCATATTTGGAAATTGGCCCTATGATTTTATTTTTAGTTATAGCATTGAAAAGACACATAGAGTGACATCCTTGAAGTAGCAAGAATGATACATACACAACTGTCTTAAGTGCGCTTTAAGTCTAATAATAATTAAAATGTCACTTGAATAAGATTTAAAACAGCTGCGCTGCTCAGAAGGTATCCTCAAGGGAGGAATTGTTCCTAATGACTATTACTGAAGAAAGGTCAGCGGGCAAGTCAAATGAGTTTCCTAATGACAATTAGCTTATATTTTAATTGCATTTTGGAGTCAAATAATATAGCCATCTGTTTGACTTTATCTTTTGAAAACACTAGGGACTATCTCCAAACATATATGCTCATTTTTGAAAGTTTCTTATCAAATGAAACTGCACCTAAAAATGAAGCTGGGTTTGTGTTAACTACTTAAGGAAAAGTTGGTCAAATAAATCTGAAAAGCAGATATTTATTTATTTGTTTATTTATTTATTTATACATTCATTTATTTATTTCTATTTGTTAATTGAGTGGGCTGTGCAAACTGACAATTTTCAGCCATGACTCAAATTAAACAGTGACATAAGATACGAAGCACGGATGAGATAAGCAAATAGTAATACGGCAGATTTACAATAACAAAGATGGACAGTTGGATGATATCAAGATTTGTACATAGTGAAGCTGAAGGTACGGTGTAATGGTTGTACTGGCACTTAGACACAAAGTAAAAGCATTTGCTGAGACAAAATATTATGAGGAGTGCTGATAACACAGGGTAGCAGGGTAGTCCATATAAAATTTTCAACACAGTACTGAAAGACTCTTTCAGAAAATGTATGCAGCTCAGATTTGGTAGTATAACTGTCTTCTCTATGCATGCTTGAGGAGAAATTGCATGAGCATCAGTAGCCTGCAGAAAAAAAGATGAAAGGCATAACGACAAATGTATTTCTCAATAAGAAATCATTGCAGTGCAATTTCTAATTGTGCACCAGCAATGATTCACTTCTTTAGGGAGACTTCACCCTCCTTCTAATTGGTGTAGCCATGGAGTTGGTATATTAAGTTCAAGGGCATGAGTGCTTACCCCCTGCAAAAAAAAACTGACCCCGGGATTCATGAACCTTGCGCCAGGCGCCAGCATAGCGTCGGCGTTATAAAGCCAAATATGGCCACCGAGCGATTCAGGTATGAAGCAATCCCATGTGCACTACCGGCGTGCGCCGGACCTGCGCCGCCCCCGGCGTAGGTATGCTAATCACACTGTGTGCGGTATTGCACCATGCAAATGAAGGCAAATAGCGATCCACGAAGTGGGGCATGCGTAAGCGTAAGACGCGGCAATGTAAACCGAAAAAGCAGTTTACATTTACCCAAACATGACCAAGGAGTAACGGAAGGCTGTCAACGTCAGGTATCATACAGGTGCAATATGCCAATGGCGAAAGGCACCGAGAATGTCCAAAGAAAACATGCACAAACTGTAAATAATGACAAAAATGTCATGTACGTAGAAACCACAGCAGAACCCCCGGATATGTGTACAGAAGGTGCAAAGCAATGAAATAATATGACAATGTCCTAAAAGAGCTGTATAATACACATCAGCTGTACAGCCACCACACACCATACTATGTATGGAAAGCCTCAACCCCAGCGCAAGTGTTGTGAAGGAGTGGTGGCAGTGTTCGGCGCTGTAACCATGTATTAGCAGTCAATGCCATGCAAATGAGGCAGATAATAGTGAATCGCAAAGCTGGCGCCGGTGTAAGGATGGAGCAAATGGCGCAGTGGTACTACACCGAGGAGTGGCCTACATGAGATACATGTCAATCGCAGAGGGGTGTGCCACTGTAGGAGGAAGCATATTGGAGGCCAGCAAACCTGGGCTGTACAATGCACATCACAGCAGCAGGACCGGCGTGTGAGGAAATAGATGCGCTGAGAGTACATAATGCGTGCACAGATGCATGTGCACGAAGATGACTACATTCCCCAACCCAGTCATGTGACGGCCTCCCCGTCAACAACCACGGATATAGGAAGGTAATGCGGAGAATATGAGGAAATGCGGAAGCAGTGTAATTGGAGCCGTAATGAGCAATCAACACCAATCAATCCAGGAAGGGCAAACGGCGGCAGCTGACAACTCTGCATGCAGACTCCTGCATAACAGGAAAGGGGAGGCATATGAATGCAAAGATAGTAGGGGATGTAGTAGAAATGCAAAGAGCAAAGAACCGAAATAGCACAGCCAAGTACAGAGGTAGCATAACTGCGGCTGCAGATAAAATGCATCATATGCCATGTGCCTGCAGGATGCAGTAATGTAAGATGCAAAGCTAAGCCAATGCAGGCAACTGTAATGTAACACTAAAGGCAATACCGTTGCAGTTGCAACCGTAAAACACCGAAAATAATCCATGGATACGGCTGCACAGACACACCCAATGACATCACCGGGTATACAGCACAACAGTATAAAGTGTGAATGTACACAACACACAGCGCGATTTCCCAAACGCCGCACCGTAGGGTGTAAACACACGGGGAACTTTTAATATGTATATGGTGGGTGCCGCCGTGGCCGTGATGCATAGGTATGTGGCAGAGACAGACGGAGTTGCGGAGGACGGTGCCAACAACTACCGTAGGCCTCACAGGAGAAGGAGAGTGTTCAGACCAAGGGTGACCTACCAGGGGCTGCAAGACCTGGAGATAGTAGAGCGCTACAGGGTGGACAGGGACACGTTACAGCAAATAGTGGAGCTGTGCCGGCCACGCCTGAGAACAAGAGACAACAGAGGGGAGCCCATCCCAGTGGACACAAAGGTATGTGTGAGCTTGCGAATACTGGCTACAGGTACCTTCCAAAGGCCAACCGGGGATATAATGGGTATCTCACAGGCATCAGCATTTAGGGTACTACACCAGTTCCTGGATGCCATGTTACGACATGCCCATGAGTATATAAACTTCCCCAGATCTCAGGAGGAGTTGGCTAGCAATATGCGCCGCTTCCACCGTGTGGCACAATACCCGGAGGTACTGGGTGCGATCGACTGTACGCACATAGAAATCAAGTCACCACCCGGGGAGCAGGGTAGACGCTACATAAACCACAAGGGATACCACCATCAATTGCCAGGTCGTGTGCAATGCGCAGGGCATTATCATGGATGTGTGTGCTGGCAGCCCTGGAAGCTACCACGACTCCCATATCTGGCATGCCTCACAGCTGTATCAGGTATTCGCCAGGGGGGACATCACACAAGGTCACCTTGTGGGGGATGCTGGCTATGCACTGGAGCCGTGGCTGATGACACCCATCAGAAATGCACACACACACATGCAAGAACACCATAATGAGGCACACGCACAAACCAGAATAATCATAGAGCGTGTGTTTGGGATGTTGAAATCACGGTTCCGGTGCTTGGATACATCCGGTGGAGCCTTGCAGTACTCTCCAGGCACATGTGCCCACATATTCATAGTATGTTGTATGCTACACAATATGATTCTGCGGAAACAGCTGCTGCAGGGACATAATGGTGTAGGGCCACCAAGCCCGCCACAACTGCCAAGGCAAGCACAGGCACAGGGCGTTCAGCGCCATGAACACGCTGTGCCAGCCCCAGTAGGTAGACGGAGGCATACCCAATATGCCTACGCCCTGGCAAAGAGGGAACGCATAGCACATACTTTGACAGCGTAGGCCCCATGGACTGACACCTCCTTACCTGCACACACAGTGAAATGGACGCCACACAAACATGTCCACCCGTAATGTGTACCGTATGGCTGGACCTATGTGTGACTCCAACAAAGGCACCACCCAAACACTGCACACCCAATAGCCAGCAGAGCATGGAACGCCAACACCTCACCGCACGCTGGTTCTACAGCACACGGCGTAGCCGTATGCTGCCACTATCGCCGCAAGTCGACCACATATGTACTTATGTGCATACACAGATACGGAAATAGATATCAGTACACATGTAGAAATATATGTACACATACACAGATATAAAGTACAACAGGTTAATATGGAACCCAGGGATGCAAGTTCACAGATAAGTAAGACGCGAAATCTCCACATAGTAAACATAGTGACCGACAACCCGATCATCCGGGAGGGTGGGCAGAGCAGGGAACGCCAGCCATGGAAATGTCAACCTGCATCAATACATATCCGCGTGTCGGGATGATCACCAGTCCACGTTACAGTAACGGGATATGTGCGTGTCATATCCATAGGATATGAGTGCGGAGGTACACGCCGCCAGCGATGCGCCAACGAGGTATTGTGTGCAACCGTTGGTGCGAAAGCGGCAAGCATACCAGATTACCAGTCAAGTGTACGTCATTATGAGGAACGTACCTCATTTGGGGTCTAAAACAGTTCATGTTCCTCGTAGTTCCTCAAAGTTCCACATTGAAAATGTCTGTCAAACATTCATTGTTAGGAATGTATTTAAATGACATCCTGGTAAATAGAAATTAATCATAGTAATTCATTAAAGGTTCTTCATTGTAAGTAAATCAGCATATTTTAACCATCCTATGACCTACTTAGCTGAAGTTGTTAGTATGCCATTAGTATGTGTTCCACATTATGCCCATTTGTTCCACATTAGTAATGTGTGTGTTCCTCATTTTGGAAATGGAAGGTTGAGAGCCATGGCGGCAATATGTGTATGTGTGAGGTGAGGTTGTCATGTGTTCCGCTGTGTGTGTGTAATGTGTGTGCCACTGTAAAATGTGTATGTAGGTGACATGTCACAGGCAGAGTGTAATAACATGCGTAGGCATACAGTACAGGAACCATAGGCGTATGTACAGCAGTACCCACAAAGTAGTACTGACATCTCCTCAGTGGCTATGCGCGTGGCGACGTAAAATGATGCAAAGCGGAAATGTCCCAGAATGTACCACAGGGCCATAGCCAACAGGAGATGCAAAGGACGCATGTACAAACCATGACCGTATGTATGGCGGCCATATGGTAGACTCAACACGATACGTCGGCAACGTTACACAGCATCAGGCATGTACGGCGAAAATATGAATGTGCCATCCCGGCACCGATCGTGAACACTTACGGTCCCGTAAATACCGCTGTGTGTTCCACGACCGTTAAGTAAGCAAGCGGCACACGAATAGGAGGCTACCGGTAGCATACAGGCCGTCCCAAGTATAGGACCACAATCACCGTAACTATCAGTGACAAAATGCCAATGGATAGTAGGCACGGACGAACATCCGCAGATATATAACCGATGTGAAGGAGGAATACGTGCAGGAAGCACACATGCAGGCGATACCGACACCACACGACATCAACAAAACAAACATTCCCAGAACAACAGACAGGTAACCTGCAGCTTCCAAGCAGGGATGGAGCACACACACAAGCATATCTTGTATGTATAAATGCAAGACCCACACCCCGTACCCGTCACCCACATCCGCAGATATACCCCATCGCACATATCAAAGGGATAACAGGTAAAACCGCAGCAAAAACATACAGGCAGTCAATGACAGCGGCATACCCGCCACAAGCCGCGTGGGAAACAGTAGCAGCAGCTGATGCATCCTTGCATCCATTGTGTACAGGAATATAACAGCTATGTTACACATCTGAATGCACAATGCCATCGACAGACGCCGCCAGGACATGGACACCCACATGTCAAACAGAATACCATACCCAACACACACAATCCACGGCTAACACCACAGCGTAATGTACCTGACACCACACATAGCGTATGCAGTCACACAAACATTACACAATACATACCATCCCCACGAAGGTAGTGCAAATAACTAACGGCCACACGAGGAATGAACCATGGCCTAGTTTCCGGTAACGCATTTAATGGAGGAGGATCACCAGTGATATGCGCATAAGTACACACTGAGGAACAGCTATTGGCGTGATGAACCCACATGCCTCAGGTGACGACGAATAAAAGGAAGACTCCCTGGATATTCAAACCGTATGTTCATAACGAACACAAACGCTATTGAAAGGAAATACTGAGAGGAAGATATTGACGAATACAGAAGCGAAGGCCGGAAAGGTATGTCGAACCCACGAGATGTACTGATGTGTAACGCATGATACGTATGACTAATCTGCACTGTATGTGAACGATGTGTGTAAGTAAAGATACCTGTCCATTAGGCAGAGAGTGGTGAAAGGTGGTTATGTAATGCTAAGCCGTGGAGCATACCAACGACTGTGGACAACGTGTGCACAGCAGTGGGACAACATGTACACAGACGTGATAACCCAAGGTCCGCCATAGGGATTCCAAACACAGAACAATGCCACCACCCACACCGATGCTGTCAGTGGATATCGAACAATGAAGCCCCACAGCAGGGGATAGGCCATGTATGTATAGTGTCACAGCACACATGTGCATGGGCATATACCGTCGATGTCATACGGAATGTGCGCACGACGTGCACGTATCCCACGCAGTAGGGGTGACTATGTCAATTATGTGTAATGCAAAGCTGTCATGATGGATATGTTCAGAAATCATAGACAGTATCACAGGCATAGCATGCATGATGGAGGGATGGCCTAATGTTATGTACATAAACAAGATATGTATGGCCTGCACATATGGGACAGTGTAGTAGCAGAATAGGTACCCAAAATGGAGGGAACAGCAAGTAACCATGTCCAAACGTTCCGTAGCAGGTGCAATGTGTGCCACAATGATGTCCGGCAGGGCCGTGTGTAAACACATGTGCAATGTACACAGTAGTGTCACCCCCCCCCCCCATGGTAGTGTCCAATGAACGGCAGAAGTGGATGTCAACTGTATGTCTATACAGTACTTCCGCTGTGGTGGTACCATGGGTCTGTGTCACCCTACCAGCAAGGGAGCTATCACATGACTAGTGACACAGTGTGCCCCTGTGGGATGTGCACAGGACCTATGTCCCACAGCACGGTCTGTGTCCAGTCTGTGGATGTCACACAGACGCCCGGGCTGAGCAATGTGGCATGTGTGCACACATGCAGGACTGCTCCTCCCACCCTGCCCACTGCAAATGCCATGTAGGAGTACTACATGCATCAGTAATGCGGAGAACATGGCCCATGGCAGAGTAGATTACACCCCTGTGTTAGTGGTATGCAGGTGAGTACAGATGTGTTACATGACTGTCATTTGCATATGTAAACTGTCTGAGCCGGGTAGACATCACAGCATGACTATACTGAGACATGTAACGTTGTATCCATTGTGTAAGGTACACCACATATGTGTTATTGTAACACTGCCCGTGTACATGTGTGTATGGCACAGGTACAAGGGCACCCAAGGTATCAGCTAGACATACGGTCCAGAAATGCGTGGTCCTGCACATGTGTACCCACGCCATGGTGGAATATGGCAACCACAGCACCATGTGGGGCATGTGGTGTGTACAGCAACCATGTACAATGTGATATGCATGTATAGGGACAGTATCCATGTGATACACACTGCATGACTGTCACTATGCAAAGGTGATGTGTATGCACTATGTGTGATGTAACTGATGCAATGATATCTACATGATATATCTGCCACACTGACACCTGTATGGTTGTTAGCAATATGAGTAGGATGAGCTAGAATGCTGCCAGGTATGTAGATGTGGTATATGTAGGCATGGACAATACTCTGTGACAGCAGGTAGTGTACGTATGCAAATAGTGAGCATGAGGGGCCACATGACTGAGGACTGTGCAATGTCACATGTCCCTGACTTGTTGTAGTTAGCATGATATGCTTGCACCACTGTGTGACCTGTACAGGAGGCACATGGCGTAACATCCTGAGACATAGGGTACGATGTGATGCTGGATGTGTACATTGGCAATAGCTTAAAGTGGAATGGCGCTGAAGGGCAAAGAGCGGATCATGTCTGATGTGATACCCTCTGTACCACCCCAACCACCCATGCAATAGTATGACAGGTGGCCAGCATGGGATGTGGTGTGCTGTGGCGCACAGAAGCCCAACAAGGGTGTCAGTAAAGGCATGCAGGTAGTCAATGAGTGTGTGAAGCATGTATGTCAGGATGTGGCCCAATGCCATACTGAATGGCCCAGTCATGGGTGTAAAAATGCAGCCCCATACGTGCAATGCAGTACCACCCATGTGTAGTGTGATAGATGTGGTAGTGTGGTGGTCAGGGTACACAACGTACATGAATGGGCTAGCAGTCAATGCAGTGTGCTGCTGCAGAGACATGTAACAGCCAGGTTGGCGGGATACAACAACTACGGAGATTTGAGGTGACATTGGGACTGTGTTCCCGGACATAACATGTGCATGGCAGTACTATGTATGTGTCCACAGGGTTAATACAATGTCCAGCCAAGGATTGGAACCCTGTAGTGAGTGAGAGTGTGTATTGTTGGTAGGTACCCCATTGGCAGGTACGATACCAGCAACATCTGTGTTGGCAATGCCTGCATGACTGTTGTATGCTGCATTGAATGTGGATGTAGTCAAACAGCAGAGACATACCACCACACTGCGTGAGGGCCCACACTGCAATGTATGGCAGTCATGTGTAGGTAGCTAGCTGTGGAGTATGTGATGCACCATGAGGACACACCATGACTGTCAAGTGACACACCACACACATGTGAACATAACTACCGTGCAACAGCCTGCACATGTGCCCATACAGCACGTGTGCATGGAACAGGAATACCACTGTGGCGTCTGTGAAAAGGCCAGTACCACCATGTCTCTGTGTGGAATAGCATGGTCCCTACCAGTGTGTAAATGTAGCAGAAGTGCACTGTGATCAGTGTTGGCATAGGCACGTAGACTGTCCATCGTGCGGGTGCCATGCCATCAACTACCTCTGTCAGTGGATGTCAGTAATACCGGCTGTAGAGTGTATGTACCATGCATGCTGCTATGGTTGTGTGTTTAGGGTGTGGCTAGCAGGGCTGAGAAGCTTGGATGTTCAGCAAACAGAGGGGGGATGTGTGTAGGCATAGCACACAGACACATGGAGGTTTGGTGCATGCCGAGGGTAGTGTAGGTATGGTATGTGTCGTGTAATGTGTCACCCAGCTATGTGCACTGCATGGCCAAGCATGTGTGGGTACATGGGAGTCCATACTAGGGAAGGGCGTGTTGCTGTCAATACATAGCAGTAGCAACTGTCCTAGGTGCAATGTACAGTATGCCAACACGACCAGCATGTAACCTGTGGTGTACAGTGTATTCACTGTTGCGTGTCACAATGTGCGAGCGTCACGAACATGGGTATCTGAACATGGATTACCTATGATGCAATGTGTCTTGGGAATATACAGTATGTGTGTAAATCACTGTGTGGTGTGGGAACCACCCACCCGTGTGTGTTGCAGTCCAGGTATGTGCCTGGGAGGTATGATCTGTGTACAATCTGGACTGGCAGGTGTGCCGGGTAGGGCATGGAGGCAGGTCCCAGGCACTGCAGATAAATGACATGTGTGCTGTACTGTGTGTGCAGTGCTTGTGTACAGCACAGTGGAGGGTGTAAGCATTGTCACACATCACTGCATGCTGTGCCTACCTGTGACAGCCCTGCCGGAGACAGACATGTGACACCGCTGCACAGGCAGCATAGCATGTGAAGATGTACATGTGGGCTGCACACCTTAGGCAGATGTCCACAGGTCATGTGTGCCACGGTAGTGTGGTTGAACACGACTATCAGACTGGACAAACACCACATGCCTGCATAACTACAGTATGACCATAGTCAACAGTCCCAGTGACAGAGTAGGCCAATGTACACTATCCCTGCGTGCAGACCACTGGCTACTGGACACCTGGCTAGACACACACCGGAGGGTTAATTCACCATTGAGCCATCACATGTCCCAGTCCATGTGGGCCGTACAATGTCATCACAGGGTGGTCACAATAGCAGGTGGCAAGGCAGACACGGTGTACCAGGTGATGTGTCATGTGTGCATATGTCGACTAGCACAGCCGTTCACATGTCTGCAACATACTGGTGCACGATGTATACTGTTACATGATGTATGGAACTGCACTGTCACCCACTACAGGGCCATCTGACACAGGTGTGTTGTGACAGGTGTAGCCCATGTTTGCACAGGATACACACCGCTGTTGTAGGCAGCCATGCTGGTGGCTACCAGTGATATATGCAGTGGTCATACAGACATACCGTACACAGTGTTCATGCAGGAATGTCCATTGTCGTGACGATGTGCTGCTATGTGAATGTAGGTGTGTGTTGTGAATGTTACACATCCAGAAGACACCATCTGGTGCAGTCATGATTGTCAACACCAGTACACACATCCACAGCAGTCAGAACCCAGTCCTGACAATGTGTGTCAGTCACCCTCGTACTGTGTGACATATGTGCACATGGCGGAACACCTCCCACTGTCATCTAAGCTGGCTACATGATGGCTGGAATGTGCTGTAGAAATGTACAATGCTGGTAGCCCAATGAAGTACCTGGAATCAGACACAGCACGCTATGTCAGCCATGTAAACCATGCACAACAATGACCGCCCAACAGACACAAACAATGCATTGACACATGGAACATGTGCACATGACAACCCCAATGAGGTATGTTGCACATATTGATGTACAATTGTCATCTATGGCCATAGCATGGATGCAGACACACATACTCCACAGGTAGTACCATGTGATGTAGGTAGGGGGGCATTGCTCGTGTACATATCACAGTAGCTGTACAGACACATGTCCTGCATAGCCGTCATGTAGGGGTAGCTGTGGTATGTGACTGCTGGACATGCCCGTACAAATGACCATGTCCCACAGGAGATGTGTTATGTGTGTACCACATGTGACGTGCTGACAACAAGCTGTGATGTGTATGGCTGCCGGTGTACCTGTGTGACATTGTCTGTGATGGGTGCAAAGGCATATAGTATCGTATTGCATGCCCACAAGCCCCACATAGGTGCATAGACTGAACATACAATACAAGGAGTGTGTGGGATGATAGCATCCCACAGGAGGAGATGGGTATGGACGGCAGCCCACAACCACATGTGTGTGTACGGTGTTCACGTCCATGACACATGAGCATCTGAGAGGCTAGTGTTACAGCTGTACAGGGTTGCATGCATATATGTTCAGCAACATCCCTGTGTGTCCCACCACTGGCCCGTGGACCGATGGACACCAACCAAATGTGCAGATATGAGATGTGCACAGCACATCACAGATGCCTACTGTAGAACAGGCTTACCGTGTAGACATGTGCACAGTAGGTCTGCGCCAGCTGCAGTCAAACATGTAATGTGCTGAACCACACCAATAGTCCAGGCCATGCCACAGATGGACGTGCATGCATCTGTGTATGTATGGCTGTGAATGTCTCCGGCATAGCAATATAGCTGTGTCACCATTGTGAACAACAATATGAATGGGTTATATGTGTGAGGGGTGCGTCATACGCGAATGGTCTGATCGACGATACCATCAGTGACCCTGCTATGTGAACATCCCTGTCCCCATACATGGATACCTATGCTGTGCCCAACACCACATTCACAGAGGGAGGGATGGCGGTGTGTAGTGCAGCAGCAGACATGGGGTGGCAGCAGGCACTGGATGTACACATATGTGGTACCCACATCAGTGCAGGCAACCATCCATGTGCACAGGATAGCGGTGTGTGTCCACATACAGCACTGTGTTGATCAATATCCCAGCACATAGCACCTGCCAGGGTTACAGTGTATGCATGGATGTGTGATACCTGCATGCACCAGACACACCCTCAGCAAGCAGCGTGCAGCATACCTCGCTTGAGGCCAGTGTCCACACCATGGCGATAGACATGTTGAATGTCCATATACACATAGCAATGACATATGGAATGGACAGTCACCCTGCCAATATCGTAAACCCCCAGGTGGATCACAACCCAGTGCCATGTATGTGGCATACCCTGCCATACCATGCAGACCTGCCCAGCAAGGCTGCATGAGCTATCACAGTCCTACATGGTGCAATGGACAAAAGGCACTCTCACTATCAACCATACACAGCAGTAATGTGGCGGTGATGCACCCTGTGGTGTCACAGGTGCTGTGTGATGCTCTGGACAATGTGTGTGTGTACATGCTATGCATGGCCTGTCCTGCTAATGTGTCATGGTTACACATTGCCCTATGTCTATCACATGTGCAACACAGGTGAGCTGTGGCAAGTTGTCCAACACCCGTACAGTGCTGTGTGGATGTACATGGCACAACACATGCATGTGCAGGTGTCCATGTGTATGTGTACAGTGCCACTGCTGATGTTCACAATGGCTACAGACGTGATGTGTACTGACATATACACAGCGTCCAGGTGAACAGCAGCACTGACGTCACATGGGGACCTATGCCAGTGATATGGACACAGGTGCAGCCAGGTACACATGTCCACAGCTGGCTAACATCTACATGGTGCGTGTACAGTGTGATGGGGTGGCAAATAGATATGATGTGACACACACTGCTCAATGGTGTGAAGCCAACACATCGGCTGTGTCACTGCCACGATGCCTTTCACAGATTACTGTGCAGATGTCGTACTTGTCATAGCAATGTATCTCCAACAGTATGCCAGCACAGCAGTGTAAATGTGACCTGCCACCATCATTATGTCTTACAGATAATGCCACGATCCCGGCTTCCTGCATTCAGTCGACAGGAGGAGGAGCTGATCATCCCATACCTCCATACTAATCATGACATGTTATTTAGTCATGTGCCACAGCAGGCACAGGAACAACAGGAGATGTGGGAGGAGATGTGCAGGAGGGTGAACAGCCTGGGTGGATACAACCGCACTTATCAGCAGATCCGCAGGCACTGCACAGACCTGATCCGGCATGCAAGACAGCGTGCCGCTGCAATCGCCAGACAACAACGTGGGACAGGTGGTGGGCCACCAACCCAGCCCCCATTCACAGCCACGGAGGAGCTCCTGGCCAGTCTGGGGACACCCACGGAACAACACGCAGAAACCCATGCGTCCATCGTGGAGGTGGGTGTCTCCCGAACTATGAGCTTGGAGCTGCATGGTAAGTCAGGGTTGCATGTTTGTATGATAAGTGACGTGGGGGTGGGTGTCATAGTACAACACATAATATAGCCATACATGCCAGGTATATGGCCACACAAGACGCATACTACAGTATGCTATGTTGTGTTAGCAGACATGTGCATAGCACATGCTAACTCACAGATGCATGATGTGACATGCACACTGCTGACTGTGGCGATAGTAATGGATAATGTGTATACCTTTGTGTCATCCCTTTACAGGTACGTCTGGTGTGTCGCAAACACAAGGGTCTGTTGCAGGTAAGTCTGTTGCTAGTCAAAGGCATGATATGGTGTATAGATATTCCCCATGTGTCCAGGCATGACATGCACACCTGTGTGTGCCCCAGTCACGGTATACAGGTTGCACCACCCGACACACACACCACCCATGTACAGTAAATACAACCGTTAGCGTAGAGTGGCATGACACCACACGACCTATTGTTGTGTTACGTGCATTCAGCTATGCATACAATGGTGTAGGTGTTCCACAATGGCTGCATGTGTAGTATGCATCGGTATGCCTCTGCAGTATGCACACAGTACCACATAGTGAGCTGTGATCTTGCCAGAGCACAGGTGTTAATAATGTGACCTATGCCCCTGCATCGGGTGCACACGTTGTGACATGGCACATGCCATGTCCCATGCACGTGGATGTCTGGCTGCAACATTGTCACACCATGACATGACCTATGCACGACATAGCAGACATCCACACTGTCTGCATATCTGTAGGGAATGTGACACCTTACACTAGTATGGTTGTATGTCACATGGGCCACCACAGGGCCATGTGCACGATGTCCACCACACACAATTGTCAATGACCCAGACAGACAAGGCCATGGTCGATACCTACAGGCATGTTGCCACACAGTACATCCACAGTGGGTAGTCACCGTTGCACCCTGTACACACATAGTGGGCTCATCACTGTAGTGGCCCCCCTGGACATCCGATGTAGTACACCACTGACATGGAATGCCTCTCCACAGCTACTACAGGTGCCTCCAATATCCACCACATACGTGCTGTTGAGCGGCTGAACTGACTTACAGACATGGCAATGTAATGCGTCCAGGTCACGCATCACACAGAAACATAAATGTGTCCTGCTACTGTGCAGTGGCACAGTGCCCGGACTCCACACTGTACAGCTATGTACACAGCTCACACCAACCGCACCTGCACAGACATCCCTGTTACCCATACATTGTATCTGTAGACTGTACACATAACACTGCACCATGACAGCCATTGTGATGTGGTGCATGCGGTGGGACACCATCGTCACATGTCCACATGATACCACACATGTTTGCGGTGTACATGACATAGTGTCGGCAGACATGTGTACTGTCAACTCGCCCGTGGCCACACGGTGTATCACGGTGATGCATGCAAACTACCATGAATGTGTGTACTGCATGCCTACTAAAAGACACCTGCCTGTTGTACTGTTCCCACCAGGGCAGTGTGCATACTGCCACTAGGAATGTCTGGTCTACATTCACTGGTCTGTGGTGTGTGAATGCTGCATGCCACCTGCATTATCACATGCATGATGTCTGTGTGTGTGTGTGTGTGTGTGTGTGTGTGTGTGTGTGTGTGTGTGTGTCTGTGTGTGTGTGTGTTTCCAGCTGCCTCTGCGAATGAACATGCTTTTAGGCGCTTCGCAACACAAATCTTGGCTATTGCCAACTATTGTCTTGCGGGTGATGTCACCAGCCTACAAGTATGCCTCTGACAGCGCTCTGTTCAGTAAACTCGGTAGCGCGTTCTGTAAATGCTTCATACTGTAGTGAGTTCATGTAGATAGGCGTAGGTTCGTCTCCCGTCCCTTCCGTGTGTGTGTGTGTGTGTGTGTGTGTGTGTGTGTGTGTGTGTGTGTGTGTTTCCAGCTGCCTCTGCGAATGAACATGCTTTTAGGCGCTCCGCAACACATACCTTGGCTATTGCCAACTATTGTCTTGCGGGTGATGTCACCAGCCTACAAGTATGCCTCTGACAGTGCTCTGTTCAGTAAACTCGGTAGCGCGTTCTGTAAATGCTTCATACTGTAGTGAGTTCATGTAGATAGGCGTAGGTTCGTCTCCCGTCCCTTCCGTGTGTGTGTGTGTTTCTGTTGCTTTCACAACTTCTTCTGAAAAAGCAAATTCTTAAACTGTTCACAATCAACAATGTGATATTTAAAATCTTGTTAAGACTCACATTGTTGATTGTGAACATTCTTAGACTTTGCTTTTTTCTGCAGACGTTGTGGAAACAACGAAAACGTTGCATGTTTTAATAAACTGTTTAAATGTTACGAAGACTTGTGTTGTGTCGAACTACGGGGACTATTCTTGCCGCTGGTTTGTTTGTGTTTCATAGTACAATATCATGTAATACGTGTGTTCATAGTATGCTTTCTGTGATGTTGACGTGTGTGTTTCGTTAGCAGTGCGTCTGTGCTTTCTATGCTGTGGCTACATGTTCATTGTTCACATAGAAAGTGACAAATGGAAGTGTAAGGGTGGACATTTAAAGCTTGGATACTTCCATGTTATGTGTAAGTCTCACGGGGCCTACGGGTGATAGCGCATACATGTCTATGAAGAACCTTTGGATACCATATGCGACGTGTCGTGGACGAAATGTTTAAGTTGACTGTTCCATCTACCTATGTGTGACATGGTTTGTGGCCATAGGGTGCCAGCAAGTCTTTCCTGTTCATTGGGTGTTTGCCATGGTCTATTGACATCAATCCTATTAATTCACTGAAGGATGTCTTTCATTGGTGGGAACGCCATAGTTTGACCATCGTATGTCATTCCCAGCCGACGTTGAGATTGTGCCATTGGTATGTTTACACAGGTCACCCATCTGTTCCACTGTATGGAAGCGTGTGATCCCCATTGATGTGCTGGCAGATTGAGTGCTGTGTACGCTGGTATCTGCCCAGCGGTCTGGCTTTGTATGGGGAGTGTCTACTGTAGTCCCTATCTGTATTTCCTGGGTTATGCCTTGCAACAGCTGTGGGATTCCCCCAGGTTTGCAGCTATGGGTGCCATCTTGGCCGTACGTTTGTCCATCCATGGGAACTGCCTACTGGACACTAGTATAGGGCTGTAAACATTTCACAGCTGCATTCTGCATTTCCGGTGGATGATCGGCATTATTAGTGCGGAGTAACGCATATGCCACGTCCCGCACACGGGGCGGGACAACGAATCATCTGCCAATCCACACCGAGACCCATTTTTGCATACCCACGATCCCATGTCTGCAACCCTCGACAGTACCCCTTGCACACCCTTCATGTGTGTGGAAATGGGATGTGAACGCACGTGTATGGACGCAGCAACCTGGGGAGTCCTATTCATATGTCCTGCATTTCATGGACGGTTGTCATCACCCTTGAAGACGCTTGTGGTGCATATATATACCTGTGCCGTAGTCACGGCTGGCACCTCTTCTGGTTCACATGATCGCAGTATGCTGCCCACACTTACTTAAGGAGAAATTTTTGGGTCCTGCAATGGACACAAATGTGCATATGTAAAATGTAGAACATGTTGGGCTGTGTCCATCTGGCCAGTGGTTGTGACCGCTGCTGTATGTTCCCCAATCGCGGATGTGTGTTTGACTACACATATTATGTTGTGCTACGAAACCCATGTTCTACTACGATTAACCCAAATGGTATTGATGTAATGCTGCAGGTTGGCAAGTGCTTTAAGTAATCCTCAGAAGGCCCAGTAGGACATATACGCCACTGTATTGTCAATATAAAACAGACAAAACATGCATACCCTATTTATTCATTGAAGCATGTTCGTTATATGCGGGAACGCTAGTGTTGAAACATCGTATGACCTTCGTAGTTGAGGTTGTTAGTATGCCATTAGTATGTGTTCCACAGGTCGCCCATTTGTTCCGCAGTATGGAAGCGAGTGATCCTCATGTTGTTGCTGGCAGATCGAGTGCTGTGTACGCCGGTATTCGCACGGCGGTCTGACTTTGTATGGGGAGTGTCTACTGTAGTCCCTATATGTATTTCCTGTGTTATGCCTTACCGCAGCTGTGTAATTCCACCAGGTGTCCAGTTATAGGTGCCATCTTGGTCGTACACTTGTCCATCCATGGGAATTGCCTACTGGACACTGATGTAGGGCTGAACACATTTCACACCTGCTTTTAGCATTACCCAGTGGATGCTTTGCATCCTTAGTGGGGACTAAGGCACGTGCTATACCCACAGCCCTCCCACGGGGCGGGACAACGGATTATCTGCCAAACAACACCGAGCCCCATTTTGCATACCCAGGATCCCATGGCTGCAACCCCCCACGGTACGCATTACACATCCTTCATGTGTGCGGGACTGGGATGTGGACGCACTTCTATGGACACGACAATCTGGGGATTTCTGTTCATATGTCCTGCATTTCATGGACAGGTATCATCAACCTTAAACACACTGGTGGTGCATATGTCTAGCTGTGCTGTAGTCACGGCTGACACTCTGTCTGGTCGATCACAACGGGTCGAAGGTGCAAACGGAACTATTTTTGGAGTCCTACAATGGACACCGATGTGCATATGTAAAGTGTAGAACGTGTTGGACGGTCACCATCTGGCCAGTGGTTTTGACTGCCGCTGTATGTTCCCCAATCACGGATGTCTGCTTGACTACCCATATCATGTATTACTTGGCCTATCTATATCCACATGCCAGTAAGCGGGAATACAGCAAACCTTGCGTCCTGGCTATCTTCATAA
>NC_056740.1:96714819-96717319 GCF_019279795.1 Protopterus annectens
GAACAAAGGCTTGGGTAACCCTGGTGACCATGCCCATGTCGCTACTGGGGTTGCCACCTTTTCCAGTTTCCAAGTTGGGATATTTCCGGGACTCACATCTGACTTTACAGGCTGACGCATACACACGGTCACTATATAGCATAGAACTTCACTTGTTTGCCTAAATAAAAGCTTATTGTTGTGGCAGTTTGCTTGCTTATTCTGTTTCTTGTGACATTTAGGTATTTCAGTTACAGAAATAACCAATTCATGCTACCATTACATTAAATACGGGATATCATTATGTCCTACAATCTTAGCACATTTGCCATTTTTAATACGTTTTTTCGGGACACAACTGCCCATAGAGAGACTGCCCCACCCAGAGTGGGACAGGTGGTGACCTTAGTCGCTGCTCCTATGTCAGTGCGGCGTGCTGACATGCTGCTGTACACCTTCTCTGAGTGTAACCACTGACGGTGCATTGCGGGACAAACGCGGTCTTATGCGTATCCTTTGCTCCTTGGATGGGTACACTTAAGCCTTCGTGGCTTGTATTTGCTTCTCCATTTATTTGGGATGGGTACTATGTTGCATACTCTACGTGCGTTTCATTCTGCACGGGACCTGGCTGCTGCCGGACCGTGGCTGTCAGCACATTAGGTTGCTCACCTCATGCCGGCTTAGACACGCCTCCAGACGCATCCTACCTGGGCTCGCTCACGTACACTACGCACGTGTCTGTGGTTGCGGTGCACTCTCATTAATATGCATATGGCGCTACTGCACCGGCTATTCACTGCACCGCCGGCGCAGACCTTACGCCGGCCTTGCGCCGAGCTTCATGAATCCCGGGGTGAGTTTTTTTTTTCTTTTTACTTTTGGGGCATTTTTTTTGTCCTTCTGACACATCAGTGTTTAGGAAGTTGGTGTTTCATAGCAGATCCAGTATAATTTAATGAAGTAAAACACCAATAGCAAATAAGCACTGACATGTTGACCTGAGTTTGATTCCCACCCACAGTTCCTAACGTCTTCTTTTTAAATTACTCCAAAGCCAACTTCACGCTTCTTAAGACAGAAGTGGCAAACTTCACGACACCCATGCAGACGGACAATAGAGGTACGACTGTTGACTTCTACATAAATGCACTTTATAAGCACTTACACGAGTGCATGGATCATACTATCCCTAACAGAACCAAGATGCTATCCTCCAAAAAAGGAAGCCAATCTGGTGGTCCCCTGCCATAAATAAACTCTACAACAGAAGAAAGAAACTGTTGCAAAAAAAGAGTAAAATCCCATGATTGGAGAAACTCCCTGGTCAACCTCAGTAAGAAGCTGAGATCCCTCATAAAATCCGCCGAAGATAGCTATGAAAACAAAATCGCCACTGATTCTAAAGACAACCACAAAGCATTCCATAGCTATGTCAAGAATCTCAATGGCAACACTCAGATCTGCTCTGAGTTACAGCACAATGGCACTAAATATACAATACCAACTGATATTGCCAATATCCTGCCAGATAGGTTCAATGCTAACTTTACCCCCCTATCACCCCCTAAAGGGCTCATCTCTTAACCGGAAGAATGTAAAGTTCCTGTAATCATGGCTGCACAGGTAAAAACCACACTCTCCAAAGCCAAGAACAAAGCATCCATGGGACCTGGCAACATCCCAGGCTGCGTTCTACATGAACTAGAGAACAAACTGGCACCCCACCTAAGTACCATGTTCAATCATAGCCTCACCTCAGGCTTTGTGCCCACTGAATGGTGCACAGTGACAGTTATTTCACTCCACAAGGGGAGAGCCACCACAGACCCCAGGAACTATTAGCCTGATGAGCCTGGTCTGCAAGGCCATGGAACGTATCATCATGGAACTTATAAACAAAGACATTGGTAATCTCCAAACTCTGGACCCCACCTAGTTTGGGTTTGTAAAAGGCAGATCATGCCTTCTAAACCTGATAGACTTCTTTGAAGCAGTCACCAAAGCCATAGATGAGGGTAAGGTGGTTCACACAGCCTATCTAGATCTCGACAAGGCTTTCAACACCATCCCCCACTCTGGAATTATAGATAAACTCTCTAAACTAGGTATAAATCCCTATATCATAAGATGGGTTGCCAACTGGCTCACTGACAGAACCCCCACTGTGAAAGTAGCAGACTCCAAATCCGACTTCAGACCAGTGACAAGTGGAGTACCACAGGTTTCAGTCCTGGGTCCTCTCTTATTTGGTATCTACTTCTCTGAAGTACAGGCTAACACAAAAGGTCTTTGGTTAACGAAGTCTGCAGATGACTGCAAACCAGGAGCCATAATCGAAACTCCTAACAATGTGGACATCCTACAAAAGGGCCTCATTGAGACAGATGCCTGATGTCAAAGCCATGGGCTCAAGCTCAATGCCAAAAAGTGCATTGTCATCCCCTTTGGTAAAAACTCTGAACCAATGAACTACCATATAGGCGGTAGTCTACTTAACACTGAAAGTATGATAAGAGAC
>NC_056740.1:97067319-97184819 GCF_019279795.1 Protopterus annectens
TTTTTAGCAATGTAATCAGTTCAGAAAGCTCATCACCATTACTGTCAGCTCTTCAGCTGGTATATCATCAATTCTGTCTGTAACATTAGCCTTCAATATCCATAACATCTTCCTCACCTTCAGGGAACAAATCATCATCATCTTGCATTTCAGTCATATGTTACACGTTGTACTCTCTACTCTGGTGTGTAATTAATTTATTATTTTTCAAAATCTTCTATAATGCCTGCTACCTCTGAAGATCCGTTTTCTTACTTCTGCATGTAATGTCACAATTTTTAGTTTGCCTTTCTTTTTATACTTCTGTATGAAAATAGGATGTTTCACTATGTTTTTCATTGTTTAGCAGTTCTTCTGTGTTCATGTTTGTTGTCTAGTTTTATTTTACTACAAATCTTGTATTATTATTTGCTCTTGTTGTCAGATTTTCTTTTATATGAAATCACCATCATTTGCTTCCTGTATATGACCTTTTTCCAACCATATTTCCATTTATTATTTAACTTTGTCAATTTTCTTTTAAATGTATTTAGTTTTTATCTACTTGCAGGAATTCAAGAATATCCTTTATCTGGTGGACCAGGGATTCACGTTTGAAGTGTATCCCATGATCCAGAAAATTATCTATAGGTAGAGCTCATTGGATGGCTGATGGCCTGCTCTCCTGACTCTCCTTTATTGTGAACTGAGTTGGGACATTTGTTCTTGGGACTGAAGTCAAACAGGTAATTAATTGATAAGAGGGCAACAAGGGAGCCATAAGAAACAGAAGCACTACTAAGCACAAAGTATGCACTTGGTGCGTGCGTGTGTGTGTGTGTGTGTGTGTGTGTGTGTGTGTGTGTGTGTGTGTATGTGCATGTGTATGTGTGTGTATGCTGTGACATAGCGATGATTGCCGGACACTGCCTTTTTAATGGGTCTAACTCATTAACAGACAGGTATGTTAGGACTGGGCAGGAACTTATTATGGAACAGCTACTAAAAGAGGTATTTATAACTCAGTACCTAGCTACTCATAGGAGTTGCAACCTTTAGGACTGAGAGGACATAGACGCCAGAAGCTTATGAAGACTGGGGAGGGGCAGAGAGTGAGAAAGGCATTTAGTGATCTAAAAAGAGCAAATTTTTTCAAACTATTTGGTACCACAACATAGGTTCACTTGGAGGACATTTTAAGCTTAACCAATTCCTTTTTGGTGTTTAAATTAACATTTTCTCATTGGTCTTACCTATCCCATGGCTGATAACTGTATATTAGCCCTTGTGAGAATAACTGTGAGCATACCATAGATAATTTGAGGGGACCCATGTAAGGGATGCAGCATTTAGGAACTAATGGCATGATGTGCAATCCTGGAGTACATTTTCTATTACCCATCCTTAGATCCAAGTTGCATTTCAATATGGTAAGGAATCCAAACACAAAAAACAAACTAGAAAAAGAACTGAGACAAATGAACACGCCCTCACTGCACCACTTCTATTAAAACAATCCAAATGGTATCGATATCCACCTTCAATGGACCAAGCAAAACATAAAAGTTTTAAAAGGTAAAGCCTTCCGTTTTAATTTCTGCTTTTTGTCCTGCTCCTAGCAGGACTTCTTCAGACAAACAACAACAATCAACAAATTTCCACTTTTTAAAATAAAATCACATTTCAATTAAAATGCTTAGTGCCCTGTAACGGGATTTAAAAAGGCCAACAACCCCCCAAGAATAAAAGACACAGCACATTTTGTACTTTCAATAGTATTTGACTTTGTAAACAAGTAAAACATGAAAGTAAGAAATGAAAAATAGTAAAAACAAAAAGCAAAAGAAATAAATATTCCCTTCTATATTGACAAGTTACCAGCAGTACCGTTCAAACATACAAAAAGTGCAAAAACAACACACAGTGCCTGACTGCGTGTTTGTTTACCTCCTTTTTTCACTTATTCCTGACATGTTGACTAAACTTACTTCTTCACCTAAAATGGCTCTTCAGCAATCCTTACTTATAAAGTTACCCTAAGCAACTACTCCTATTTGTATGAGTACTGAGAAACATCGCTCATACAGCTGCTTTATATACCAATACATAAAGGTTCCATGACTCATGTCTGCATTTAAATCTGTATCTTTATATTTCCAGAACTCACCTTATGTTGCTACATATTAATGTGACCCAAAGTTGCTCAAGGTATTTCGCCTCGCTCTTGTTGCCACATTAAAGACCCCAGTGTGGTGGAGATGAATCACTAAACATCCAATAAAGCTCCACTATTACTCCATCCTTTAAACAATTTCCAAAATTGTCTGCTAGTTCATCTTATTCAAGCCTCCATTGCTCTTTGCTTGTGTAGTTACCCTAAAACACCACCTACTGGTGTTTGTTGGTATATACCTACACAAGCTGCAATGGTTTAACATGTTATATCACACAAATAAACTTCCAAAAGGAAATTTTATGAGTGGGGGGGGGGGGGGGGTGGAAGCCATGCCCGACCATATGCAAAATGACCTGGTCTATGAAAATAGTAATAAAAAATATATATAATATTATAAATAAAAAGCAAAGGAACACAGTGATTTACCTCATGAGGCTTTTGAGCTTCAGTATACAAGAAATAGAATAAATTTCATTCAAGCCCGGATGACAACAGGCTCTAGTTTGGAGTTGCCATAACAACTCCCTTTTCTCCAACAATAAAGAAGTTGGACCACCCTTCAGGTCACAACTTTGATCATCTATGGCTTTAAATTTAAAGGAATGCTGTGGGAAACTTTCCACATGTCTGGCCAATGCGTTTTCCTTTTTTAACGTTCTAATACTGTATAAGTGTTCATAGATTCTCTCCCTCAGTTTCCTGTCTGTTTTGTCTATATAAAAGGCAGGACAGGTATTACACTGAGTGAGATAGACCACTCCCTTTGAATTACAGTCGAACTTCTTGTTGATTTTATAACTGACATCTCTAATTGTAAAATTTTGGCCAGCATCTACCTGTAGACAATATGAACACATGTCGCATTTCCACATTCCATTTCTACTCGTTGGATTTAAAGGTTTCCAACTTTTTTGTAGTATACTTTTTAAATTGGCACCTCTTCTAAAGGTGACCCTGGGCACATCTCTCCATATAGAGGACAGGCTATAGTCAGATTTTACTAGTTCCCAATTTTTATAAATAATAGACCTAAATCCATATCCATCCATACTAAAAGTAGTTATGAAATTTGATGAATGAGCATCCCTCTCCACATTAATGCTAGGTTGAACCTCAGTAGAATAACTGTAGAGGCATTTCAATATGGACAGGGATGAGCATTGTTTTACTTGAATGGATACTCTATTCAGGAACAGTGGTAGCCTCTGTGATATATATCCATCTCTCCACAATTCAGTTTAGATACCTGGATTTAGTATTTCTGATGCCATTTGACTTGTTGATGTTCAGTAGGTCCATCTGTATTAGGTCAGAGGATGCATTTATGCTAGACATGTCACCTCTAAGCACTCTGTAGGATACTGAGTATAGTGCTAAATCTCTGAGGCGTTCCATGCAAGACCTATTGTTTAGGACTTGTATACTTTTAGTAAGGTATCTATGTGGTTATTCCAATTGTTTCATGGGTTTGGACAGATACATGCTAAAGTGGCCATTATACAAAATGATTGCCCTAATGAAGGCTTTGTAAAGGGGGACAATAACATTGCTAGATCTAGTCACAATCAATTTGTTTATAAGCAGCGCAACATAGAAAGACTTCCTTATGACTCTGGGCACATAGGTTCATACTAGGCTATCTGCCCAAGGGCATTTATAAGCCTAGCCCATAGTTATGTGGCTTTCGCCACCCCTTTAGTTTGAATAAAAACTATGCCTATCATTTTGCTGTGCCTCTGTCAAGCAGTGACACTGAAGTAATCCCTGGGGTATATCTGCGATCTCCCATCCATTGGTCAAGATTCCTCTTGAACAAGGCCAGTGAGGTGCTCTGCCTCACATGTACCGGGATTTTGTTCCACAGCATAGGGAGTCTCTGGGTGATGAATCTGTCCCTCCAGCATGTTCTATTTATAACCGTGTCAAGGTTTAAGTCTCCCGCCCTTGTGGTTCTGAGGGATCTAGATTTTTTGAGGTGAAGCATATTCATCAAATCTGGGTTTGACATGGCCTTATATGTCAGGCACAGGTCACCTCTGAGCAAGCGGTATGAGATTGAATAGAGCTGGAGTTCTTTCAGTCGGGCAGCATAAGACATATTTTTGAGACCCTTTATCCTTTTGGTGAGGAACTTTTGGGGCCTTTCAAGCTGCAGCAGGTGTCTGGTCAGATACATTCCGAACGGGGCATTGTACTCAATCATAGGTCTAATGAGTGATGAGTACAGGGGAACAATGACCTCCCTTGATCTAGATGTGAATCCCTTCATGATCAGGTGGGCAATATAGAAGGTTTTCCTAACTACTTTAGCAATATGAGTGTCAAACGAAAGGCTACTGTCAACCTGGGTCCCCAGATCCCTGATGACTTTTTCTGTGCTCAGTGGATTGCCACCTATATGGTAGCTAGGGGTAACCTTGTTTTTCCCGAAGGGTATGACTATGCATTTTTTGGCATTTAACTTCAGGCCATGGCTCTGGCACCAGTTATCCGTTTCTGTGAGGCCCTTCTGGAGGATATCTGTGTCAGATGTGTTTTCGACTATGGCGCCCAGTTTGCAGTCATCTGCAAACTTTGTCAGCCATAACCCTCCTGTGTTTGCTTGTACTTCAGAAAAGTAGATGCCGAACAAGAGTGGACCCAGGACTGAGCCCTGTGGGACACCACTTGTGACAGGCTTTGAGTCTGACATGGCTCCAGCAACTCTGACCCTGTGGGTTCTGTCACTTAGCCAGTTTGCAACCCATCTTGTGATGTATGTTGGTCAAAAGTTAGGTCACTGTATGCACAAGTTCCCAAATGCCAAACAGCTGGGTCAGTTCTCAGGGGGCATTGTCAGTTTGGCAGTTCCCTGGAGTAGATGACTTCCCAAAGGATACGATAATGTATTTTTTGAAGTTTAGTTTTGAATTCATGATTCTGGCACCAGTTATTGTTTGGGACAAACTTCCTGCATGATAGTTAAGTCATTTGGGAATTCAGTAACTGCTCCTAGCTTGCAGTCATCTCAGACGTAGTCGGCCAAAGCCCTTTGATATTTCCTTTTACCTTTTTTTTTCTTACCTTCATCCATTGCTTTGGTGACAGGAGTAAAGCTTAAAATTTGCCCATGATTTTGAGCCTTTCACACTTTCTCCTGATTCTTGCCCTAAGAGGCTGAGAGATCAGAGCATATGTTTGACTGTCCCTGATTGTGCCATATTTTTGGATTGTTCCTCGTGTGATTTTCTGGCAAATTTATGAGGGCTGCAAAACGTAAATAATGATAGACACTTGAGTTTCAGATGAACATTGAGCCATTTGCTAAACAAACAATGCTGTCTTGCAATGAAAACAGACTTAGCAAAAGCAGTAAACTTCTCTGCCCTTGAAACTCAAATTAATTGAAACGGTATGAAAACCCACATTCATTTTACATCTGGCCAGTGGATGACTAAGCTTACTTCTGGGCTGTTTTCAAACCACAGGCTCCTTACACATTTTTAGAGCAATGTATATGTGTACGACGTGTTCTTTGATTCACCTTCCTGATTGTATTAAATGATATTCCTTGTATAATACTGTACCATGTGTTAGAATGTGCTTTAAATTTGTAGTTTTGAGCAGTCTTCTTGTAAACAATGAAACAAAATGTATGAACCAATAATGACAAAACTACCCATTTCAGAAAATTTCAACCATAAAAGGCCACTCAAACTTCTATCATTACAATCCACCATTATCAGTAAATATGCAAAATCTCTGCAGAAGTGAATCATATAAATAATTCCACATTAAAGGGATCTGTTGTTTCATCTACAAATAAAGTGACGGTTGCCCTTGAAGAATAAAATTGCCTGTGTTACATTAAAAAAAGGTAAGCTAGTAATATTGCAAAAGGGAATGGATGGCAAACTGATGACAGGTTCATAGAACTAGGTAACTCCTCCAAGGGAGGACATTCACAGGACTGTAGCATCCACTCCCTTTAAAGTACAACACAGTACAGTATCAACAATCCATCTGCATACTGTGGGAGTAGAACCCACCGTCTTCTGCATCAAATGCAAGTATACTACCTGTTGTGCTACTAACAATGCAAGCAGCTTAGCATAAGCAGCACTAAACTTCTCTTCCCCTGAAGCTCTCAGCTCTTTGTAAAATCTACCTGACACTCAGCTAAAGCTCTCAACTTCACAGCACAAGAAATCTGGAAAAAAACAAAATTTATTTGGAGGGATGGGGCAAAGGCCCAAAACCAGGGACACATTTAAATATTGCTTGTTTAGGTTCATAGGTTCATAGGTATATACTAGGCTAATGGCCCTGGAGTCTTTACAAGCCTAGCCCATAGGATTACCCTGACATCGTGCCACCCAACCTTATTTCCTAGTACCTCTGTTGAGTAGAGCCACTGGAGTGAACCCCCGGGGTGAATTTTCTATTTCCCATCCACTCATCAAGATTTCTCTTGAAGAGGGCCAGTGAGGTGCTCTGCTTGACATGTATGGGCAGTCTCTGGGTTATGAACCTGTCCCTCCAGCATGTTCTCCTGATTGTGGTAATGAGGTTGAGGTCTCTGGAGCATGTGGTGCAGAGGGATTGGGATTTCTTTAGATGTAGCAGGGCTGGGTCAGACATGGCTTTGTAAGTCAAGCAGAGATTGCCTCTGAGAAGTGATATGAGACAGTGAATAGTTGGAGTGTTTTTGAGTTTGTCCATGTAGGACTAGGATCCTCTTTGTGAGGTACTTTTGCGGCCTGTCCAGTTGTTGCAGGTGTCTAGTGAGGTACATGCCAAATGGGGCATTGTACTCGATGATTGGTCTAATGAGGGAAGAGTAGAGGGAGACAATGACCTCTTTTTTCCTAGATGCAAAACCCTTAGTAATGAGATGTGCCACATAGAAGGACTTTTTGACCACAGTGGCAACGTGGTGGTTAAAAGAGAGGTTGCTGTTAACCTGTGTTCCTAGATCTCTTATAACGCCTTCTGTGTTCAGTGGACTACCATCAATGTTGTAATTCAAGGGAACCAGGTTTTTTCCCCAAAGGGGATGAAGACACATTTTTTGGCATTGAGCTTAAGGGCATGGTTCTGACACCAGTCATTGGTCTCATTGAGGCCTTTCTGTAGGATGTCAACATCACTTGGGGAGTTAATAATAGCTCCCAACTTGCAATCATCTGTGAACTTTGTCAGCCAGAGTGCCTTCATGTTGGCCTGGACTTCAGAGAAGTAGATACCAAACAGGAGAGGACGCAGGATCAAACCCTGTGGGACTCCACTCATGACTGGTCAGCAGCCTGACTTGGAGTCAGCTACTTTCACACCGTGGGTTCTATCTGTGAGTCAGTTTGCAACCTACCTAGTGATATAGGGGTTGATGCCTAGCTTAGTAAGTTTTTCTATGATTCCTGAGTGGGGAATGGTATCAAATGCCTTGGCCAGATCAAGGTAGGCTGTATGAACCACCTTACCTTCATCCACAGCTTTGGTGACTGACTCAAAGAAGTTGACCAAGTTGAGCAGGCATGATCTACCCTTCAAAAAACCAAGTTGTGTAAGATCCAGAGTTTGCATATTTCCTATATCCTTGTTTATTAGGTCCATCATGATGCGTTTCATAGCTTTGCATATCAGACTTGTCAGGCTAATGGGGCGATAGTTCCCGGGGTCTGTAGTCACTCCTCCTTTTTGGAGAGGGATGACTAGCAGTGCGCCATTTGGTAGGGACAAAGCATGAGATGAAGCTGTGATTGAACAGGGCACACAGGTGAGGTGCCAGTTCACTATGTAGTTCATGTAGAACACAGCCAGGGATACTGTCAGATCCCACAGAAGCTGTATACTTGGCCTTGGACAGTGCTGTTTTAACCTGTGCAGCAGTAATATTGGGCGCCTTGCAATTTACTGGTATTGTGATTGGTCCTTGGGGGGGGGGGTAAAGTTAGCACTGAATCTGTCCACCAGTATATTTGCAATATATGTTGGCTTGGTATAGGAGGTACCATTATGCAGTAGCTCAGAGCAAATCTGGGTATCTTTACATAACTATAGAAGGCCTTGTGGTTGTCTTTACTATCTGCTGCAATTCTGTTTTCATAGCTAGCTTTAGAGGATTTGATGAGGGATCTCAACATTTTGTTGAGGCTGATAAGGGAGTTTTTCCAGTCTTGAGACTTCACCTTATTCCACAGCAGTTTCCTCCTTCTGTTGTAGAGTTTTTTTATGGCAGGGGACCACCAGATTGGCTTCCTTTTTTTTGAGGAGAGCATCTTAGTTCTATTGGGTATGGCGAGATCCATGCATTTGTGTACGTGTTTGTACAGTGCATTGGTGTATGATTTGGTGGTCATGCAACTGTTCTGCATTTGCATGGGTGCCGTGAAGTTAGCTGTTTTTAGGAGTCCAAAGTTAGCTTTGGAGAAGTTTTTCATGGTGGTTACCTTTGTTGGGGATTTCCAAGGTGATTAGCTTGTGATCGGATCTGACCAGGGAGGAGTTGACTATTGGTGTAGAGCAATGGTCACCCATGTTAGTAATGACCAGGTCAAGGATGTTGCTACCTCTAGTGGGAGTAAGAACGAGCTTGTCCAAGGCATTGGAATTAATGAATTCCAGAAAGCATTGGGCAAGTGTATTGGTACATGAGCAATTTTCACAGTTAATGGAGGGGTAGTTGAAGTCACCCAGTAATATTATAACGTTGCTAAAATAAAGTGTTTTGTGTTACCATGTGTTTTTCAAAGGATAGGAGGACTGACTTTTAAAGTGCTATCATTGTTTAGTGAATTCAGTTCTAAATGATTTTGCAGAAAGCCACAAATTTTAAGAGGAACACACCAAAAGTATGAGCCAAATGTTCAGTGAAAATCTGGACAGTTGAGAGCTATAGACTCAACTCCCTGAGTCACAAGTGGTGGTATGGGTACAGAATTCAGGCTCTTGTACCTAAGGTATAGGGTTTGAGCCTGAGCAACCCTACCCACCAGGTATATGTAACTGGGGCATTCACAGACACACACACACACACACACACACACACACACACACACACACACACACACACACACACACACACACACACACACACACACACACACACACCATCATCTCCTTAACACTCCCCATGATAAGAAAACATCATCTCCTTAACACTCACACACACCATCATCTCCTTAACACTCCCCATGATAAGAAAACATCATCTCCTTAACACTCACACACACCATCATCTCCTTAACACTTGGAAAGGAATGGTTGCTAGTTAGTTACTTCTGCACTTGTAAACTGTCTACCAATGAACATTACCACATGGAAAGGATTGCCTAATGTGATCATCATCTCCTTATGGCTGCTAGTTAGTTACTTCTGCACTTGTAAACTGTCTACCAATGAACATTACCACATGGAAAGGATTGCCTAATGTGATCATCATCTCCTTATGGCTGCTAGTTAGTTACTTCTGCACTTGTAAACTGTCTACCAATGAACATTACCACATGGAAAGGATTGCCTAATGTGATCATCATCTCCTTATGGCTGCTAGTTAGTTACTTCTGCACTTGTAAACTGTCTACCAATGAACATTACCACATGGAAAGGATTGCCTAATGTGATCATCATCTCCTTATGGCTGCTAGTTAGTTACTTCTGCACTTGTAAACTGTCTACCAATGAACATTACCACATGGAAAGGATTGCCTAATGTGATCATCATCTCCTTATGGCTGCTAGTTAGTTACTTCTGCACTTGGAAATGGTCTACCAGTGAATATTACCACTTGGAAAGGAACGGCTAAGCTAGTTACTTCCACACGCGTTTATGTTTAAATCCACGTTAGCGTAGCATGTGTGATGCACGCATGGGAATCCATGCAGGGTGGGGAGGGGGGTGCTCCCTCCCCCTCATTCTATGGTTCTGGAGCCCATGTGAGAGGATCTTAAGAGAACACTGGATGGAGTTATATGCAGCAGAAGAAAGATAATACAGAAGGTGCTTCTGTTAGATGAAAAAGACTGTTACTCTATAGAGGAGAAAGTATTTTAATTTATGCTTACCTATGTGGAAGCGGAAGACAAAAGTACTTCAGTTTATCCCTGACTGTGTGGAAGTGCTAAGAGAAGGTACTTCAGCATATTTCTGCCTGTCTGGAAGTACAAGGAGCATGTACTCTATTTTCTCCCTGCCTGCATGGAGGTGTAAAGCAAAGCTGCTGGAACATATCTCTCTTGTTGTGGTCTCTATAAGTAATGTTCATTTATTGTTAGTTAACTATTTTATCACAACCCACCATATAAAAATACTGCATCTTACTTTAACTGAACTTGCTAGCACCATGTATATAAGACAATATTGCATCAGAATATGAAAAAATACATATTAATGTTTTACTGTATTTGGCAAAGGAAGTGTCACTCATTTGCTGCATGTTATTTTTGTTTTGCAGAAAGAAGCATGTTTATGTTGTTTTATTTACTGTACATGGAAATAAACAGATCTTAAAATGGCAAAAGTTGGCTCCAACATGCATTTTCCTACAATGGTGCTTTCTTTCAGCAGACTGGGCTGCAGTCTTTTATATATACTGTGGCTTTCCCCATAAACTTGCCTTACTTGAGAGATATTCAACACAGAATTACACTGCCACATTACTAACTGCTTACAGAAGAACCTGTCATGTATTTAGAAGCTTGTCAATTACATTGGTTGGCTTTGGAGTGAGTCCAACTGTTGTGCATATTGACTGTAGCTACTGTGTTCTGGGTATACCTGTTAGAACTTGGCATTTCAGTTAAAGAAGAAAATAAACATGAAATTAAAAATGCCAGATACAGAAGAATGAGAGTTAAAGACTTTTTCCGGCCAGCATGCAATAAAGTACTTGAGGTAAAAAAAAAATGCATGATGAAAAAATGTTTGGATGGGGGTGGTGATGGGGGTCTTGTTAGGGACTCTGGGTGCGCATGAAGGAAAAATGCAATATATTTCAAATGCTATAATGATGAATGTGGAGCAGGAGAACAGTAAGATACTGGGTCAATTTAAAGCTTTTTCTGTCGAGATGAGAAACAACCAGCACAAGACTGTAATAAAAGAAAATATGGTCAATGTGGGGGAAGGAACATATCACAAAACAGCAGGCCTTAATGTGGAAAATGTTTTTTTTTAGTTGCACTGTCTTATATTAGGTTCATAGGTAGGTACTAGGCTATCTGCCCGAAGACATTTATAAGCTTAGCCGGAATGTGTTGGCTTTCGCCGCCCCCCTTAGATTAGTTCCCTGTGCCTCTGTCCAGCAGAGCCATTGAAGTGATTCCTGGGGTAAACTTTCTGTTTCCATCCACTCGTCAAGGTTTCTCTTGAAGAGGGTTAGCGAGGAGCTCTGCCTAATGTAGATTGGAATCTTGTTCCAGAGTATGGGAAGTCTCTGGGACAGGAATCTATCCCTCCAGCATGTCCTATTTATTGTTGTGATGAGGTTTAGATCCCTGCAGCATGTGGCTCGAGGGGATATGGTTTTCTTTAGGTGGAGCATGTCCATCAATTCTGGGTTGGACATGGCCTTGTATGTCAGGCAGAGATCACCTCTAATTAGGCGGTATGCAACCAAGTACAGCTGAAGTTTCTTCAGTCAAGCTGCGGGCATCTGCTTGAGGCCAGTGATCCTCTTGGTGAGGTACTTCTGTGGTCTTTCCAGTTATTGCAGGTGTCTTGTAAGGTACATCCAAATGGAGCATTGTACTCTATGATGGGTCTGATGAGTGATGCATAGAAGGGCCCAATGACCTCTTTCGATCTGGATGCAAACTGTTTTGTGATTAGTTGGGCCACATAGTAGGATTTTCTAGCTACTTTGACAATGTGGTTATCAAAAGAGAGGTTACTATCTACTTGGGTCCCCAGATCCCTTATTATGTCTTCCGTATTTAGGGAGCTACCACCTATGTGGTAGTTTGTGGATACTTTGTTTTTTTCCAAAGGGGATGACTATGCACTTTTTGGCATTTATCTTGAGGCCATGGTTTTGACACCAGGTATCTGTCTCAGTGAGACCCTTTTGGAGGATGTCTGTATCAGCCAGAGAGTCAATTATAGCCCCTAGTTTGCAGTCGTCTGCGAACTTGGTCAGCCATAGTCCTCCTGTGCTTGCCTGTATCTCTGAGAAGTATATGCCAAGCAGGAGAGGTCCTAGAACTGAGCCCTGGGGAATGCCACTTGTAACCGGTTTAGAGTCAGACCTTGCTCCCACAACTCTTACCATGCTGGTTCTGTCCATGAGCCAGTTGGCAACCCATCTCATGATGTAGGGGTTTATGTTCAGGCAGGTGAGCTTGTCTATAATACCGGAGTGTGGAATGGTGTTGAAGGCCTTTGCAAGGTCTAGGTAGGCTGTGTGGACTAACCTTCCCTCTTCTATAGCCTTGGTAACTGTCTCAAAGAAGTCCATCAGGTTTAGCAGGCATGATCTGCTCTCAACAAAGCTGAACTGGGTAGGGTCCAGTGTTTGGAGGTTCCCAATGTCTCTGTTAATGAGATCCATGATGATCCGCTCCATAGCTTTGCAGACCAAGCTAGTCAGGCTTATAGGGTGATAGTTCCCGGGGTCCATTGTGACTCCACCTTTGTGGAGTGGAATAACTGTTACTGTGTGCTACTCTGTGGGCACATAGCCTGTGGAGAGGCTGAGTTTAAACAGTGTGTTTAGGTGAGGGGTTAGTTCATCTTTGAGTTCATGTAGGATGCAGCCTGGGACACCGTCCGGTCCCACTGATGTGTTTTTGGCTTTGGAGAGGGCTGTTTTTACCTGAGTGTCTGTGATTTCATGGGCACTACATTCTTCTAGTATAGTTATGGGACCTTTTGGGGGTAAGGGGGGGTGAAGTTTGCAATGAACCTGCCTGCCAGAATGTTGGCTATATCAGTTGGTTCAGTGTATTTTGTGCCATTCTACACTAACTCTGAGCAGGTCTGAGAATTGCCACTTAGATTCTTGACATAGCTAAATAATGCCTTGTGGTTGTCTTTGGAGTCCATGGGAATTTTTCTTTCGAAGCTAGCCTTGGATGATTTTATGAGGGAACAGTTTCTTGCTGATGCTGATCAGGGATGTCTTCCCTTCTTGGGATTTTACTCTTTTCTGTACTAGTTTCCTCCTTATATTGTATAGCTTGTTTATAGCAAGGGTCTACCAGACTGGTATCCTTTTCTTGGAGGAGTGAGTCTTGGTTTTGTTTGGGAAAGCATGATCCATGCATTCTTGTAGCTGCCCATAGAGTGCATTAGTAAAGGATTTTGCAGCTTGGACAGTGTTATCCTTTAGCATGGGGGCTTTGACACTTCCCACCTTGGTCTTAAGTAACGTGAAGTTTGCTTTTGAAAAGTTTTTCACGGTGGGTTTTTTTGACCGGGGGTGGTGGCGGAATGTGTATATTCAGAGGGATTAGTTTATGGTCAGATCTAACCAGCGAGGAGTTGACCTCCAGTGTGGAACACCGGTCGCCCATGTTGGTGAAGACCAGGTCCAATATGTTGTCACCTCTGGTGGGGGTGTTGACCAGTTAATCCAGGGCTTTTGAGTTTATAAATTCTAGGAAATGTTGGGCAAGGGAGTTTGTACTTGAGTAGTTCTCCCAGCTAATGTTTGGGTAATTGAAATTACTCAATATCAGTGTGTTTGGTAGGACCTTTATGTTTCTCTGTGTTTCCAGGAATGCAGAGTGGGGGTCCTGGGACATGGTGGGTGATCTGTAGCAAGCTATAATTTGAATAGCAGTTTTGCCCATTGTTAGGTGCACGTGGATGATCTCTGAAGCATCGTGCTGTGCCACTAACCTGGAGGTGTAGGTATCTTTGATGAATATAGATACTACCCCGCCTTTTGTATTTTGGTCTGGGTTTTGTGGCTGAAATGTATGGTATGAGTTGTAGCCTGGTAGTGCTGGGGTGCTCTCTGCAGCCTTAAACCAGGTTTCTGTTACTGCACATATCTCAGTTTTCTCCATACTGAGGAGTGCCTCGAGTGCATGCATTTTGAGGTTTAGACATCTGGCATTGAGTAGCATTACCCTCAGTTTTTTGTTACTTGTGCTATTTACGACGGTGGGTTTGTCTTTTGAGCCTTGCCTAAAAAAGGCACTATAGGGGTGGAAGAGCCTTGGCCAGTATTCTAAATCCTAAGGGTGACAGGTGCAAGTCATCACTAGCAAAGCAGCGTGGCTTGTTGAGCATGTCATCCCAGGCTGACAGACACTGGATCCCTTTTGAATGACACCAGAAGCTTAGCCAATTGTTGAAATTGATAATTTTTTCGCTATACTGTGGTATCATTCTTGGTTTGGGCAGGATGCTACTCAGGGTCAGGGCCATACCAGCCTGGGTTACGTGATCAGAGAGCTCCTCAATGTCTCTTTTCATGTAGTCCAGGGAGGTACGGCTCAGATCATTCACACTAACATGGACAATGACAGAGTCATATTTGTACTTGTTCTGGCATGACCTGAGTGCTTGTGTTATGTGGCGAATCCTGGCATGTGACAGGTAGCTAACAGTAACCTTCTCCTTGTTCAGCCTAGTGAGTGGGATGTCAGTGTGCCTGACTATAGAGTCACCTATTACTAGTGTGTTAGGTATGTTATTTTGCCTTAAGGGCTGTGATTGCATGGCACACTGGTTTTGTGAAGTATGTGTTTCATGGTTTGTGTTGGGGGTGGAGGTTGCTTGGATGTCTGCTTTGAAAGTCTTTGTTGGTTTTGCAGATTTTTATTTAGAGCCTCCAAGTATATTTTTATGTATTTATGTGTGTTTTTTGCCGGTGCTGGTTTCATAGGTCTATGTGAGACTGGTGGTGTAATGCAAGTAATTCCCTTCTCCTCTTGACTGCCTGGTCCAGTCTTGGGTTGAGAGAGCTTAGCATCCAGTTTGGCTGCATAATTGCATCACTCGCATGTATTAGTGTTTGGTGGAAGGAGGAGAGGATTGTCTGCGTACATGAGGCAATTGTAATGTTGCCTCAAAATGCCCAGATTCACCAGTTGGACTGGAGAGTACACCTGAAACTGCCCTTTGGACATGCCTGGATAGGTACAGTGGGGACATAACTGAAGAAGAAACTGTAACTAAAATGGAGGAGGATGACAGGAATGAGGCAGTAATTGTTCTAGAAAGTGGAAGCATTGCTTTGCAAGATAAAAAAAAGATCAGCAGAACTAGGATGTGAAGGGGGAAGGTTGAGGCAGGAAAAGACCAAGAAGAGAATGATGATAAATAAATTGGAGGGAGGATATGGGGAGGGAAAAGAAAATTAATAACTGGGAATAAGAAAAAAACAAAAAAAAGAAGAGATGACTAAGAAATATTAGTATTAAATGTAAATAGAATTCAAAATGATGCTAGAGGTGCAGTAATGACCAGAGTAACATGTAAGTATGGAGATTACATGTTTGTTAGATAAGAGACGTATGAAGAAGAAGTAAGGAAAAGAACTGATGTGATATAGGTGAAGAAATAAAGGCAATGGATGTGATGGTAGTAGCAGCTGGAAGACTAGTGTTATGAGATACAATGAAATGGGAAGAAGTATCAGGATAATTGTAGTTTATGCATAGACTAATATGATAGAGAGCAAAAAAAAAATGCTTGATGAACTTAAAAACCTCCTCCTATAAAATATGTCAAGTTAATATGGTGGGAGATTTTTAAATGCAATTTGTGAAAGGAAAGAGGGAAAAATACCACAAAAATATTAAAGTAATAAGACAAGGTATAAGACATGGAGGTTTGAAAATAGGAAAAATAAAATGTATGTAGAAAAAATATGAAAGAAAGTTATACAAAATGGAGACTGATAACATTGGAAATACAAATTATAAATTACTTATTTATTTATTTATTAGTTCAGTGGCAAAGTCTAACTAGCCCAGGACAGGACCTCCTATCAGTGGAGGCCCAGGAGAGGAAAGCTCCACAGTTAATAAGTCATGCAAGATGCTGCACAATACAAGGCAATATGAGGCAAAACTACAAATATTAACTATTACTGAAAGATGCAAAATAGCACATTAAGAAAGAAATAATAACAGAAGATATAGATCCTGGAAATCATTATATTCCACAAATCTTTATTTTAATTTTACTGTAGCTGTGATAAGCTACTGAGTTCAGATGAAAACCCAAAGCTTAGATTATGAAAAAAGACCAAAAGGGTACTTCAGATAGAGGACACACAGAGTTGTAGTAAAATTTAGCCAGGAGAATAATGCAAAAAGACTATACAGAAGGTTTTGGATGAAGTTATAGGAGTTTTTACTAAGAAATGAAGATTTGTCTTCCTGAATCCCCATAGAACAAACTTAACTTGGCATTATATTGAGACTGTGCCAGAAGAGAAGGCAAACTAAAACTCATATAGGGTACCATAATTGTAAAGAAAAACAATGTGAGAGTGATATTTAAACTTGTGGAGAGTGAGAAACTCTGAAGTGAATGAAACAGTCTCATTACATTGGTTCATAAGCAAGATGACTCTATCAGATTTTGTAATGATGTATGAAGACAGAAAAATATTTCCAAATTTAATTATTGCCAAATGCCCAGAGTGTATGACCTCATTGAAAGGTTATCAAAAGGAACATTTTTAGACTACTTTAGATTTGATAAAAGGCTACTTGTCAGATTTCCCTTACCACTGGGGCCAAGAGAAGACCATGTTCTCCACCACATATCTTTTATTATTATCATGTCTTTCACCTTGGGCTTCACAGAGTTCCTGTCACTTTTCAATAGCTCATGGATAAGGTTTTGAAAGCTTATGCCAGGTACTCAGCTGGATACCTTCATAACAGAGTAATTTATTCAGAAGAGTGGGAGTCACATTTAGCTAAAGTACAAACAGTGCTAGAATCTTTGAGCCAAGTGGCATTTAATATTCATACTAACGAAAGTAAGTTCTGTATGTCAAAAGGAATATATATATCTAGGATATGTGATTGACAGTCCAGGTAATTAAATCCCAAACACCAGAAGCTATAACCAGCTGGCTGAAACTACTACCAAACAGCAACTGAAAGAATTCCTAGAGCAAGACGTTGTTATATTGTGTGTACCTAACCTTACTGCTATAGCCTGTCCTCTAAGAAAGCTTATGATTGGTAAGGCCCCTGTCCATGTAAGGTGGACTTTAGCTGCTGCTGAGGCTTTTAATGAACCAAAATACATCGTGTTCTCAGATGCATCTGAAGTAGAGCTAGGAATGGTACTTTCTCAAGATGTATACAGTGAAGAACATCTCTCCTCCGATTATAGCAGAAAAGTAAGCAAGCTGGAGAAAATAATACTCTGCACCAAGTGAGAGTGCCATGCCATTAAATAGACACTTACCTGATTGTAAAAAGATTTGTAAGGTTGTAGTTTCACATTAGTCACTGGCCATGTAACTGCAATGACTATACAAACAGAAAGAAGTCAACAATAAACTAGGCAGGTGGGTTTTTGTCCCTGCAACTTTTCCCATTTGCAGTCAGCCATAGGCAGAGTACTAAGAACTAAGTACTAAGGATGAAGCTGCCAGGTAACAGGAAAAGAGGAAGGCCTAAGATAAGGTTTATGGATGGGGTGAGAGAAGACATGCAGGTGGTTGGTGTGACAGAGTAAGATGCAGAGGACAAGAAGAAATGGAAACAGATGATCAGCTGTGGCGACCCCTAACGGGAGCAGCCAAAAGAAGAAGAAGAAGAAGATAGGCAGAGTACTAAGAACACCAGCATGCATGGGTCATCCAACTCCTGTAACCCATCAGAACTAGGATATAACCATGGATTCTGTGCTGGGATGTCACTGAGGCAGAGCAGATGTCAGAAAGTTGGGAACAGGATATACATTGCTGTCTTGATAATGAGCATGTTATTTTTGTTGTGAAAATGCTGCTCTGCTATGATATTACAGTTTAATATTGAGCTGCCACGAATATCCTAAGCAATAAGTTAAAGCATGCAACATCTGCAAGGAGCATGCAACAGAAGAGACTGATTTGGGACACCTGCAGATATGCCATTAAAATGAAGAATTTAGAACAGACCGAAGAGTACCTTCCATTTACCTGTTAAAACCTATCTGAATGACTGAATGGGTGATAGCAAATTTGCATTAGAAATATGTAGAGAAAGTCTGCTTTACGGGGGCATTGCTAGTTTCCCATCAGCACTGCATGATGTTGATGTGCTTCGTAATAGTCTCCTTTGACTATTAGCTTAGTAAGAACCTATGAACCTTTGAACAACATGATTGGGACATTTAGTGAAGATGGAGTACTGTGATAATTGCAGGGAAACTTAATGATTACCAGACAGAATGTTTACTCAAAGAGACACTTGCATGCCTTTTATAGGGAATATTGTGGTCAAGGGTAGAGACACCTAGAAAATATCAGCCGGATAATTTACTGGGAGTGAGCATGGAGCTACAGGAGGACAACTGTGGATCTAGCTAGAGGATTACTTGAAGTTTGCTTGTGATTACTTGGAAATTTTAGTAAATGTGAAAGCAGAAATGTAAGAGTTTTCTTTCTGTTTTAGTTACTTTTCCTGCTACAGATTTAAGATTGTTTTCATTTTACCTTTATGCATTACTATAAATAAAGTACCCCAAATTTTAAGTTCTGTCTCTAGAGCATGTGTGTGATATGATGGACAACACACTGTGTTGTTACATAGGTTCATAGGTTCATAGGTTCATACTAGGCTATCTGCCCTAGGGCATTTACAAGCCTAGCCAGAGTGTGTTTGGCTTTCGCCACCCATTTTAAATTTATTTTGCTATGCCCTTTTTCGAGGTTAGTATATTGTGCCTCTGTCTAACAGTGACACAGAAGTGATACCAGGTAAGATCTCCCATCCACTCACCAAGATTCCTCTTGAAGAGAGTCAATGTGGGACTCTGCCTAACCTGGACTGGGATTTTATTGTAGAGTGAAGCCTCCAGCATGTCCTATTTATTTCAGTGCTGAGGTTCAAGTCTCTCTCGATGGGATTTGGATTTTCTGAGGTGCAGCATGTCCATTAATTCGGGTTGGACATGGCTTTATACGTCAGGCACAGATCGCCTCTGAACAGGTGGTATGCCACTGAGTAGAGCTGGAGTTTCTTTAACCGGGCAGCATATGGCATCTGTTTGAGCCCTTTGATCCTCTTGGTGAGGTACTTTTGGGGTCTTTCCAGTTGCTGCAGGTGTCTGGTAAGGTACATCCCAAAAGGGCATTGTACTCAATTATGGGCCTGATGAGGGATGAGTAAAGAGCGATGACCTCCCTGATCTAGATGTAAATCCCTTCATGATTAGGTGGGCTATATAAAATGTTTTCTAACCACTTCGGCCACGTGGTTGTCAAATGAGAGATTGCTATCAACTTGGGTCCCAGGTCCCTAATGACTTCTTCTGTACTTAATGGATTACCACCTATGTGGTAATTTGGGGCACTATGACTATACACTTTTGGCGTTTAGCTTGAGGCCATGGCTCTGGCACCAGTTGTCTGTTTCTATGAGGCCCTTTTGGAGGATGCTTGTGGCTGGAGAGTTGATTATGGTGCCCAGTTTGCAGTCATGAACTTGGTCAGCCATAGTCCTTCCCTGTACCGCCGAAATATATACGAAGAGAGGTCCCAGGACTGAGTTGTAACTGGTTTGGAGTCTGACATGGCTCCAGCAATTCTAACCATGTGGGTTCTGTCCGTGAGCCAGTTTGCAACCCATCTAGTGACATAGGGGTTTATATTTAAGCTGGTGAGCTTATCTATAATGCCCAAGTGGGCTGCGAGGTCCAGGTAGGCTATGTGGACTACCTTCCCGTCAATGGCCTTGGTGACTGTTTCAAAGAAATTGACCAGGTTTAAGAGGCAGGATCTGCCCTTAACAAAGCCAAACTGGGTAGGATCCAGTGTCTGTAGGTCCCCAATATCTTTCTTTATGAGGTCCATGATGATCCTTTCCATAGCTTTGCAGACCAAGCTGCAGGCTTATGGGGTGATAGTTTCCAGGATCCGTTGAGGCACCTCGTTTGTGGAGAGGGACCACTGTTGCTTTGGGTACATATCCTGTAGTAAGGCTAAGATTGAACAGTAGTTTTATGTTTGGGTTTAGCTCTTCTTAGCGAATGCAGCCTGGGTCACCATCTGGTCCCATTGCTGCTGTGTTCTTTGCTTTGGAGAGGCTCTTACCTGAGCATCTGAGATGTCAGGGGCAGCACTATGTTGGATAGATATTTGCCCTTTTGGGGGGAGGGGAGAAGTTTGCACTGAACCTGTCAGCTAGGATGTTGGCAATGTCTGTGGGCTCGGTGTATTTTTTGTCATTTTGGACTAATTCTGAGCATATCTGGGAATTCCACCTAACATAACTAAAGAAGCCTTGTGATTATCCTTAGTGTCCTGTGCAATTTTTCTCGAAGCTGGCCTTAGACGATTTTATGAGTGCCCGTAGTTTTTGCTAATACTGATCAGAGATGCCTTCCCTTTTGGGATTTTGCTCTATCATGGTAGCTTCCTCCTTCTATTGTATAGTTTGTTTATGGCTGGGGTCCACCAGACAGGACGTCTGCCTTTGGAGGATTGGGTCTTGGTTTTATTTGGGATTGCATGATCCATGCATTCCTGAAGGTGTTCATAGAATGCGTTTGTAAAGGATTCTGCGGTCTGGGCCGTATTTTCCACAGGCCGGGGCTTTGACCTCGGTTTTGAGGCGTGTGAAATTCTTTAGAGAAGTTTTCACTGTGGTTTTCTGGGCAGGGGGTGGGGTCGGGATGTGAATATCCAGTGAGATTAGTTTATGGTCTGATCTTACCAGTGAGGGATGCATTTCTGGTCTGGAGCATAGTGTCCCCATGTTGGTGATGATCAGGTCCAGTATGTTTTCCCCTCTTGTGGGAGTGGTAACAAGTTGTTCCATAGCATTTGAGTTTATAAATTCTAGGAACCTTTGGGCTAGGGTGTTGGAGCTAGAGTAATGCTCCCAGTCTATGTTTGGGTAGTTGAAGTCGCCCAATATAATGGTGTTTGGAGAGACCTTCATATTTTCCAGTATTCTCAGGAAGGCCAAGTGGGGTTCCTGTGTTTGGGAGGGTGGTCTGTAGCAGGCTATAAACTGGAAGGCAGTTTTACCCACAGTTAGTTGCACATGGATAGTCTCTGATGCTTGCTGTGCCACCAACCTGGAGGTGTGGGTATCTTTGACAAATATTGATACTCCCTCTCCTTTTGTGGTTCGGTCCAAGTTTTGGGGCGAAAAGCATGGTATGAGGTATAACCTGGTAGTGCTGGGTGCTCTCGGGGCCTTGAACCAGGTTTCTGTTACTGCACAGATATCGATGTTCTCCATGCTAAGGAGAGTTTGGTCGTGCATCTTGAGGTTTAGACTTCTGGCGTTGAGTAGCATTACTCTTAGTTTCTTATCCCTTGTGATACCTATGGAGGTGGGTTTGTCTTTTGAGCCTTGCCTAAAAAGGCACTATGGGGGTAGCAAGAGCCTTTGCCAGCCAGGGGTGACAGGTGCAAGCCATCCTTAGCGAAGCATTGTGGCTTGTCGAGCATGTCATCCCAGGCTGACAGGCATTGATCCCTTTGAATGACACCAACACTTAAGCCAATTGTTGAAATTGATCATCTTGTCTTCATATTGTGGCATCATTCTTGGTGAGGGTAAGATGCTACTCAAGGTCAGGGTCATACCGGCCTGGGCTACATGCTCAGAGAGCTCCTCTATGTCTCTTTTCATGTAGTCCAGGTCTTTCACACCAGCATGGACAATGACTGAGTCATATTTGTACTTGCCTTGGAGTGACCTGAGTGCTTGTGTTATGTGGCGGATCCTAGCGCCCGACAGGCAGCTCACCGTGAACTCCTTGTTTAGCCTGGTGTGCCTGACAATAGAGTCGCCTATTACAAGTGTATCAGGTGTGTTGTTTAGCCTTAAGGGCTGTGACTGTTCGCACACTGGCTTTGTGAGCTATGTGTTGCACGTGTTTTGTTTTGGGGTGGTTGCTTGGGTGTCTGCTTTGGAGGTCTCTGCTGCTTAGGCAGATTTTTATTTAGAGCCTCAGTATGTTTTGTGTGTTTATGTGTTTGGTTTGTTGTCGTGGTAGGTCTATGTGAGACTGGAATTGTAGTGAGTGTGGTTTCCTTCTCCTCCTGACTGGTTACGCCAGTACTGAGTTGAGAGAGCTTAGCCTCCAGTTTAGCTATATGGTTGCATCTCTCACATGTGTTGGAATTTGTTGGGAGGAGGAGAGGGTTGTCTGTGTACATGAGGCAGTTGTAACATTGCCTCAAGATTCCCAGATTCACCAGCTGGACCGGAGAGGAGATTGACAACTGACCTTTGGACATGCTAGAATAGTATTGGGAATTCTTTTATAATTGAAAAAAAGGGCCAATGGGGAACATGCTGTTTCATTGAGTCCTATTCTGTCTGACATGATTAACTACATATAAAACAACCAGGAAACAGTATAGCACACTCTCAAGTCCACCACAGATCCAACAACACTTTCCATGCAGCTGGTAAAACAGCAAATTAAATAAAATAACAACCTGTAAACTAGTATAGCAAAAGATGGGGGTGGGAGGGTGGTGTAATGGTTAAGGTGTTTACCTTAGAAGCACAAGGTGCAGGGTTTGATTCTCACAGGGGGTAATTGGCTAGGCTTGAAAATGGTTTGTGAAGCAGCTAGCCTAGTTATAATCTATGAATCTATGAATTTAGCGCTTTCATCCACCATAAACGTGGACTTCATCAGAATGCCATACTTCTCCTTAATTTCATTAAAATACTCTTTACAAAAAGGCGCCTTTGGGTGGGAACCAATGGGAAATTACAATTGGTTCACAAAATTTAAAAGATTTAAAGGTATATGTAACATTTAATGCAGTTCAGAACCCATGTCCATAAGGAAAATAGTCACAGTAACATTTCTCTATACTTATTGTGGGCTTATTTCATTCCTTACATTATGAAATTAGTGTATACTTCTGAAATGTAACTATTCTATTCAGATTTAAATATTCAGTTGCATAATTTTCATTCACAACTAATTCATATTTTTGCTAATAATACAGGTCCTATAGGTATGTGATCATTAAGTCCCGGTGGGGTAGTAGCATCAAGCAATAATTGCCACTTCACTTCTTTTTCTGCAAGTAGAATTCTAATATCTCCCCCTCTCGGGTTGGGTTTCACCTGTTCCAATATACCAAACCTGAAGTTTTTACAGTTCCTACTACTGTCTAAATGTCTATTTAATGCATTGTTCTTTTCTTTCCTACCAATGTTGTACAAATGGTCATAAATTCTGTTTTTAGGCATCTGTCTGTCTTTCTGACATAATAACTTGGACATTCTAGACATTTAGCCAAATAAATAACATTTTTGGTGTTGCAGTTCCCATTTCTAAATGTTACTTTCGTCCTATTAAGATTCTCAAGGACTAAACTACTGACTTCTAAAATTGCATGACACTGCTTGCATCTTCCACATTTGGTGGTATGTTTATATTTTTTTTATCCATCCATCTGTTGTCAAAGGGTGCTCAAGTTGTTTTTTTATGTTTAATCCTGTTTTGTATACAAATATAGGTGTCTCCCCTAACATGTCAACCAAATCATCCTCTGATTTTAAAATGTTCCAATTGGATGTCATTATATTTTTTACATGCTGAGCATATTGATTGTATTCTAGAATACATGCCCTATTGTATTTGCTGTTACCTTCCTTACTTCGCATTGAATTTACCTGGGAGTTGTCCATTCCTAAAATGAGTTTGTATCTTTTACCCCATTCACTCTTTACATAACCTGTAATGTCAGATATTAGGCCATTAGGATATCCCCTATCCCTAAACAAACTTCCAATGTATTCTATTTCTAATACCATTTCATCATAGAGGAAAGTCATCCTAGCGGCCCTAATACACTGTCCTTTCAGTATACTTCTCATCTGATTTCTGAGATGAGTACTTGAATATTCCAGGTAAAATTACTAAATGTCTCCTTCCTGTGTATTTGAGACTTAAAACTAGTAGGTGTATGAGAAACAAAAGTGTCTAAATAAGCTATTCCTACTTGGTTGCTGTTGTGAGTGAATTGAAGAAAGCTACTCATATTGTTTCGATATTGTACAAACTTAGCTGTCTTGAGAGTGTGCTATACTGTTTCCTGGCTGTTTTATGCTTAGTGTGTACATCCGCTCTTATTTGGTCGATTTATGATTAACTACATGTCAGTTTTGTTGACATTTATGTTTTTGTTGTCTGATAAAACAGCTTCAGATTGTAACATTTTTTGTGTTGCTGGGAATGTGAGAGGTTCTCAAGGGCTTTAAGTGAAGTATGCATTTATTTGGCATTTATACTGTGTGACAACGGGTCTATATCATAACATCAAAGTCTTATAACTTGGAAAGTTATAATGTTGACCCTAATAGAGTGAAACACCAGAATACCGAACAGTCAGAATAGCAAATTTTTTCCAAGGGAAAAATTTGCTGTTCCGACAAACATACACACAACACAAGCACACCAAAATAAATAATACACACACACATACACACACACACACACACACACACACACACACACACACACACACACACACACACACACACACACACACACACACACACACACACACACACACACACACACACACACACACACACACACACACACACACACTTCACAAAACCTTACACTAAACCATACATACACCACTAGCTATCCACTTACCTTAACTCAACCCTAACCATAAGGTCCGTCACTATCACACACTAACCTTATCCACTCCCTAACCCTAACTCACCTATCCCACCCTAACCCTCACGTCCACACAATCGCACACTTACCTGACCTGAGCCCTAACCCTAACTCACCTAACCCATGCCCAATCGCACACTCACCTTTGTTCGCACACTTACCTTAACCTGGTCCGTAACCTTCGCTCCACAGTTGAAGAAATAGTGAAGCTATATAGAAACGGTCCACTGAATACTTTCCCTAGGAAAGTATTCTGTGTTCTGCAGCTTCGCTATTTCCAGCATTCGCTCTACTGGGTTCGATATTATAACATTCAAAGTTGTTAGACTTTGATATTATAATATAGACCCATGACAGTAGGATCATGGAAAAGTGTGAATGGGGACATAGTTCTCTTATCTACAGTATTGCACATATATGAAGTTATATTTAGAGATGGATGTGTGGGGGGTGTAGCCACTCACATGGGAGGCATAGAAGGGCTTGAATCCTAAGTTAACATTTGCATATGCACTTTTGATATATAGGAAGTTGATATATATTTTTTTATACATCTGTATTAGATCTGTACTTGACAATGTGAAATACACTCCTCTCTCTCTCTCTCTCTGTATATATATATATATATATATATATATATATATATATATATATATATATATATATATATATATATAAAGTATACATTTTTATAACTAAAGAAGTGGTTGATAACAAATGTCAAAGGGAGGTGGTCAGTGCATGATAAAAGGGGGAATACTGAGGAAGATGTTGCTTTTTATGAGACAGAAAAATGAAATAAAGAAAGTAAGTCATGGGATTCAGTCTTTTTTTCAGTTTAAGGAAAGCCAAATGCAACTCTTTGAGACACTGAAGACTGTTTCTGACCTGAATGGTCTTATCAAATACCAGTTCCATTGTTTCTGAAGTTATTATCCAAGGACTGCCTTTTTCTGCTTTTTATTCTGCTTTTAATGAAGGTCAAGCCAGGCACAAGGATGAAAGCAAATAAGTTACCTTCAGACCACGTGTACCACTGACTAATGTTTCCAAAGTTTTAACAAGCAATAAATGCTTGCATTGACGAATAATATAACAGTAATATCTATGAGTATACATACACACGTATATGTATTTATATTTGGTGTAGGGTGGTTTAGGCTTTAGAGGGAGACAGAAGGATGTTAATCCTACCAAGCAGGGGGACAGACAACAACCTGTTCTATTTATGGAATGTGGTCTGGTGCGCAAAATAATTCCAGGTCCATGGTGTACATGCCTCCTCACAGATCAAGGAAATAGGGTTTCTGTCTCACTGGTTCATCCTGATAATGATAGCAAACATCCCAATAGAGTTTATGGAAGCTGAAGCTATGAATGGGAAGAACCACATCAGAGTGGGGGGCATTACCCTTTTCTAGTGTATTTACTAGCTGGATACTTCCACTGAACCTGTCAGCTAGGATGTTGGCAATGTCTGTGGGTCGTGTATTTTTGTCATTTTGGACTAATTCTGAGCATATCTGGGAATTCCCAGGTTCCTAACATAACTAAAGAAAGCCTTGTGATTATCCTTAGTGTCCTGTGCAATTTTTCTCGAAGCTGGCCTTAGACGATTTTATGAGTGCCCGTAGTTTTTGCTAATACTGATCAGAGATGCCTTCCCTTTTGGGATTTTGCTCTATCATGTAGTAGCTTCCTCCTTCTATTGTATAGTTTGTTTATGGCTGGGGTCCACCAGACAGGACGCCTGCCTTTGGAGGATTGGGTCTTGGTTTTATTTGGGATTGATGATCCATGCATTCCTGAAGGTGTTCATAGAATGCGTTTTAAAGGATTCTGCGGTCTGGGCCGTATTTTCCACAGGCCCGGGGCTTTGAAGGATTCCACCGGTTTTGAGGGTGTGAAATTTGCTTTAGAGAAGTTTTTCACTGTGGTTTTCTGGGCAGGGGTGGGGTCGGGATGTGAATATCCAGTGAGATTAGTTTATGGTCTGATCTTACCAGTGAGGGATACATTCTGGTCTGGAGCATAGTGTCCCCATGTTGGTGATGATCAGGTCCAGTATGATTTCCCTCTTGTGGGAGTGGTAACAAGTTGTTCCATAGCATTTGAGTTTATAAATTCTAGGAACCTTTGGGCTAGGGTGTTGGAGCTAGAGTAATGCTCCCAGTCTATGTTTGGGTAGTTGAAGTCGCCCAATATAATGGTGTTTGGAGAGACCTTCATATTTTCCAGTATTCTCAGGAAGGCCAAGTGGGGTTCCTGTGTTTGGGAGGGTGGTCTGTAGCAGGCTATAAACTGGAAGGCAGTTTTACCCACGTTAGTTGCACATGGATAGTCTCTGATGCTTGCTGTGCCACCAACCTGGAGGTGTGGGTATCTTTGACAAATATTGATACTCCCTCCTTTTGTGGTTCGGTCCAAGTTTTGGGGCGAAAAGCATGGTATGAGGTATAACCTGGTAGTGCTGGGGTGCTCTCGGGAGCCTTGAACCAGGTTTCTGTTACTGCACAGATATCGATGTTCTCCATGCTAAGGAGAGTTTCAGGTGCATCTTGAGGTTTAGACTTCTGGCTTGAGTAGCATTACTCTTAGTTTCTTATCCCTTGTGATACCTATGGAGGTGGGTTTGTCTTTTGAGCCTTGCCTAAAAAGGCACTATGGGGTAGCAAGAGCCTTTGCCAATATCCAAAGCCCAGGGTGACAGGTGCAAGCCATCCTAGCGAAGCATTGTGGCTTGTCGAGCATGTCATCCCAGGCTGACAGGCATTGATCCCCTTTGAATGACACCAACACTTAAGCCAATTGTTGAAATTGATCATCTTGTCTTCATATTGTGGCATCATTCTTGGTGAGGGTAAGATGCTACTCAAGGTCAGGGTCATACCGGCCTGGGCTACATGCTCAGAGAGCTCCTCTATGTCTCTTTTCATGTAGTCCAGGGAGGTACGTCTCAGGTCATTCACACCAGCATGGACAATGACTGAGTCATATTTGTACTTGCCTTGGAGTGACCTGAGTGCTTGTGTTATGTGGCGGATCCTAGCGACAGGCAGCTCACCGTGACCTTCTCCTTGTTCAGCCTGGTGAGCGGCCAGTGTGACTGACAATAGAGTCACCTATTACAAGTGTATCAGGTGTGTTGTTTAGCCTTAAGGGCTGTGACTGTTCGCACACTGGCTTTGTGAGCTATGTGTTGCACGTGTTTTGTTTTGGGGTAGCGTTGCTTGGGTGTCTGCTTTGGAGGTCTCTGCTGCTTAGGCAGATTTTTATTTAGAGCCTCAGTATGTTTTGTGTGTTTATGTGTTTGGTTTGTTGTCGGTAGGTCTATGTGAGACTGGAATTGTAGTGAGTGTGGTTTCCTTCTCCTCCTGACTGGTTACGCCAGTACTGATGTTGAAGAAATAGTGAAGCTATATAGAAACGGTCCACTGAATACTTTCCCTAGGAAAGTATTCTGTGTTCTGCAGCTTCACTATTTCCAGCATTCGCTCTACTGGGTTCGATATTATAACATTCAAAGTTGTTAGACTTTGATATTATAATATAGACCCATGACAGTAGGATCATGGAAAAGTGTGAATGAGGACGTAGTTCTCTTAACTACAGTATTGCGCATATATGAAGTTATATTTAGAGATGGATGTGTGGGGGGTGTAGCCACTCACATGGGAGGCATAGAAGGGCTTGAATCCTAAGTTAACATTTGTATATGCACTTTTGATATATAGGAAGTTGATCTATATTTTTTATACATCTGTATTAGATCTGTACTTGACAATGTGAAATACACTCCTCTCTCTCTCTCTCTCTCTGTATATATATATATATATATATATATATATATATATATATATATATATATATATATATATGTATATAAAGTATACATTTTTATAACTAAAGAAGTGGTTGATAACAAATGTCAAAGGGAGGTGGTCAGTGCATGATAAAAGGGGGAATACTGAGGAAGATGTTGCTTTTTATGAGACAGAAAAATGAAATAAAGAAAGTAAGTCATGGGATTAAGTCTTTTTTTCAGTTTAAGGAAAGCCAAATGCAACTCTTTGAGACACTGAAGACTGTTTCTGTCCTGAATGGTCTTATCAAATACCAGTTCCATTGTTTCTGAAGTTATTATCCAAGGACTGCCTTTTTCTGCTTTTTATTCTGCTTTTAATGAAGGTCAAGCCAGGCACAAGGATGAAAGCAAATAAGTTACCTTCAGACCACGTGTACCACTGACTAATGTTTCCAAAGTTTTAACAAGCAATAAATGCTTGCATTGACGAATAATATAACAGTAATATCTATGAGTATACATACACACGTATATGTATTTATATTTGGCGTAGGGTGGTTTAGGCTTTAGAGGGAGACAGAAGGATGTTAATCCTACCAAGCAGGGGGACAGACAACAACCTGTTCTATTTATGGAATGTGGTCTGGTGCGCAAAATAATTCCAGGTCCATGGTGTACATGCCTCCTCACAGATCAACGAAATAGGGTTTCTATCTCACTGGTTCATCCTGATAATGATAGCAAACATCCCAATAGAGTTTATGGGAGCTGAAGCTATGAATGGGAAGAACCACATCAGAGTGGGGGGCATTACCCTTTTCTAGTGTATTTACTAGCTGGATACTTCCACAATGATAAGGGTGGTTATGGCTAGATGATGCACCTGCGAGTGTTTTATTCAGTTCAGTGCACGTTTGTACACTCCTTCTTATCAGTTTGGTTCATGTTGCTCCCTCAGCAGTTAGCACAACTTAAGTTAGTTGGCACTATTCATATTCTTCATATTGAAATGTGATAAGAACTATTGGCAGGTGATCTAAACTTTACTAGTTAATTGAAGGCCGGCTATGTAATGACCTGTCTTGTTTTGGAATCTGGCTATTGTAACATAAGCCAGCAGGGATTAAACATATCTGCATCAGTGACTGCATATATATGTAAGAATGAGGTTACAGCAAGAATCACAACAAACAATGTAGACAAATGTTGAAATTTTAAAGAGCATCGTGTTATTTGATATACAAAAGTAGAATTCTGAATAATTTCTTAGTAATGCTGCCACCTCATTAATTATAATGATATAGTTATTCCTGCAAAAACAAGACTGTAGTATATACTGGTATGTCTTTAAGAAAGGGGCATTACTTTTTAACGGGATAATCATGATATATACTTATTTACCACACAGTAGCTGACATCAACAGCTGCCACCTGTCTAATTTCCTTGCCATTCTGATATACTTTTAGAAGTAGCTTGCAAACATAGATTGGGGTGATAAGTCATAGATAAATTAGCTGACTTAGGGCATTCCTATAAAATGTTTGTCATTTATTCTGTTGTCTTCTGGAATATATCTGTCTCTTTCTTTATATATATATATATATATATATATATATATATATATATATATATATATATATATATAAATATGTGTGTGTGTGAGTATATATATATATATATATATATATATATATATATATATATATATATATATATATATATATATATATATATATATATATATATATATATATATATATATATATATATATATATATATGGGTTCACTTTATAATTTCAAAATACCGAAATACCAAATTTCAGTATTTCGAAATCATAAAGTTGAAAACTGAAAATCGCGAAAGTGCATAATCGCAATTTCAAATATCTCAAATTCGTGGTTATGGCTTACGGTACGTGACGTGCAGTGTTGGGAGTGTATTGTGTATGGCTGTAGGTGCAATTGAAGGTAAGTGAGTGTTTTGTAAGGGTTATGTGTGGGAGTTTGAGTGTGTCTGAATGTGTGGATGTATGTATATGTGTGATGTTTGTGTGTGTGCGAGGGACTGTGAAATATGTGGGTGTGTGTTTCCTTTTTGCGTCTGTGCGATCTCGGAGTTAGTATATATAAGTAGGGGGGTGGGGGGCATGTAGTGTAGGTTTGTTTGTGTTTTTGTGTTTGTGTGTGTGTTTTGTTTGTTGTAGTGTGGGTTAGACGATGTATGTTTTGTGTGGTGCATGGTTTGTATGGTTTGTATGTGTTCGTGATTGTGTGCTGTCGGGATTATATGTGTTCAACTTTATGATTTAGAAATACTGAAATTCTGTATGTCAGTATTTCGAAATTATAAAGTGAATTCATGTGCATGCGTGTGTGTGTGTGTGTGTGTGTGTGTGTGTGTGTGTGTGTGTGTGTGTGTGTGTGTGTGTGTGTGTGTGTGTGTGTGTGTATGTGTGTGTGTGTGTGTGTGTGTGTGTGTGTGTGTGTGTGTGTGTGTGTGTGTGTGTGTGTGCATGTGAATGCATGTGCATATGCATTAGTGTGCATGTGCTATCAGCCATTCAGTTGTTTTCCATCCATCCTTCGTATGGATTAAGTCATCCTTAAATTCTTACTTTTCTTATGTCTTATTCCTAACAACAGTTAAGTCTGTGTTATTGCTATCACAGCAAAGAAAACTGCCATGTACTATAATAAAATGCCCTAAATTACCATTAAATTACACTGCTTCTCATAGAACAGCATACTTGGTATAAAGTACTGACGCTTTACTTTACTATATCATTGTTGGCACAGTTGTATTATGTACTACATCATTTTCTTGTACTCATATTGACTCTGCAATCATACCATGTGAGAGCTAGAAAAAGAAATATTCTAACCTAAAAATCATTATTCAACAGAATCAGTTTATACCTTTAACTTTTAATGGCATAATTAATCGACTAAGTGTCTGGACTTAATAAATAAAGGTTTTTATTATTTATTGCTGCAATTTGTACTACACTGATATTTTAATAACACTGACATTGCTGAATCTGTAAAAAACATCCTTGTCCATACTACTATTAAATACCTCCCTTGCTTCTTATAATCCACACTCACTGTCTTTTTCTAGTTTTCTTTTCTTTTAGTTGTCAGGGCTCCACAGAAAATGTGCATAGCTCAGATAATCAACCAGGTCATCAGTATATAAGATCAGCAAATAAAAGAAAACAAAAATTGTTTTTGCCTTGCTTTAATAGTGTTTTCATTATGGTATGTTGCAGTAATATGTCACAAATGAAACAACAATGCAGATAGCATTCTATTGAAATGGAATACAGATGCTGTTTCTGTCTTTAGACGTCATGGAGGGTTACATTTTGAAAACTCTCAAAAGTAGGACAGACCACAATGGAAATAATAAGGGGACACAAAGACAATGAAAAAGCCACACAGGCACATTTCCTCACTAGTAGGCAAGAGAAATTATTACAAACATACACACACACACACACACACACACACACACACACACACACACACACACACACACACACACACACACACACACACACACACACACAACTATCTATCTATCTATCTATCTATCTATCTATCTATCTATCTATCTATCTATCTATCTATCTATCTCTGTATCTATCTCAGAGTTTCTACTATTACCCTGATCCCTGAAAATATGATAAGAATTAAACTGTTAATCACAAACAAAACACATTTACATTTCTTTCTGCTGAGTAATAACATGGTTAGTTGGTGAATATTATGAAGAAATTAAGTAATAAAGCATGATAGAGGGTACGGGTACAAATATTATTCAATGCTTAGTTGAGTTGTGATGCATAATACTGCAAAGTAAGTGTCACACACCTCTGGGTGCGCACGTGGCAAATCCTTGATATACACACTACCTCAAGCCACATTTGGGTTACAAAAGTCAAAGTATATATATATATATATATTGGGTGAGACGGAAGGGACAATCAGTCAAATTTAAGAATATACTGAATATAGATTCGGTTCAAGGTGAGTTTACTGTAATGGAATGATTTTCCCCAAATCATTAAATGTATTTATAGGTTTGCAAATACATTACATCATTATTAAGCAGGGTATTTTTCCACAGTGAAAATGTCATCATCATCTCATCATGATCTTTCGGCTTTTCCCGTTAGGGGTCGCCACAGCAGATCATCTCTTTCCATTTCTTCCTATCCTTTGCATCTTTCTCTGTCATACCAACCGCCTGCATGTCCTCTCTCACCACATCCATAAACCTTATCTCAGGCCTTCCTCTTTTCCTCTTACCTGGCAGCTCCATCCTTAGCATCTTTTCCCAATATACCCATCATCCCTCCTCAGCACATGTCCAAACCAATGCAATCTCGTCTCTCTTGCTTTGTCTCCAAACTGTCCAACATGAGCTGACCCTCTAATATACTGATTCCTAATCCTATCCATCCTAGTCACACCGAGTGCAAATCTTAACATCTTTAACTCTGCCACATCCAGCTCTGACTCCTGCCTCTTTGTCAATGCCACCGTCTCCAACCCATATAACATAGCTGGTCTCACTACCCTCTTGGAGACTTTCAGTCTTACTGGTACCCGTCTGTCACAAATCACTCATGACACTCTTCTCCACCCATTCCACCCTGCCTGTACTCTCTTCTTCACCTCTCTTCCACATTCACCATTACTCTGAATTGTTGATCCCAAGTACTTAAACTCATCCACCTTTACCAACTCTACTCCCTGCATCCTCACCATTCCTCTACCCTCCCTCTCATTTACACACATATATTCTGTCTTAGCCCTGCTGACCTTCATTCCTCTGCTCTCTAGAGCATATCTCCACCTCTCCAGAGTCTCCTCAACCTGATTCCTACTCTCACTACAGATCACAATGAAAATGTATTCCTGTATAATCTCTTTGAGTTTTAAACAACAGCCTTTTCTGGTTTTAATGTAATTATGTATTTCAGCTGCTCTGACTAATTCAATGTTTTACTTTTTTAACATTATTATGAAATGCATTTTTAGAGTAAAAAAAAAAATTTCCAAACACAGACTGATAAATAAGAACACAATGAGATCTCTGTAAATATCAAACAAATATTAGGGTGATATCTACTGACTGTCAAAGTTATGCAGTTTTGTACACAGCCTGTTAAAGACTTTGCGAAAGCATCATACAGACAGGTACTTAAATTAAGTTATCTTGTCAACCCCACTTCTCAGTACAATTTTACAGTGTCTTCTAACTCTGAAATCAGTTCTGGAGACCAGTTTAGAAAAAAATGGGTAGAAAAAGTACCTCCAAAAAACTAATAATAGCTGCAACATATGGAAAGACTCCCTTGCAACCCAGTATTGAGAGCAGTGATAAAACCCTTACTCATCACGTATACTCCTGTATAAAACTGCCATGATCACTTAAGAGAAAATGACTGTGTTTACTTTACTATCCTGTCATTAATTCAGTCGACACATTAAGGTACAGATCTTAGGGGAAAAGCGGCCCATTGTTGAAATGTGAAATGCTTTATTTTTTTGAAGGGAATAGGTAACATTTATACATTGTAGGTGAATTAGACTTCTTCTTCTTTCATCTTTTTCCTGGTTAGGGGTTGCCAGAGCAGATCACCTGTCTGCTCATGATTGGCAGTAGAGTTTTACGGTGTCAAGTTGCCAGCCCGGCACCCAACCTTCCACAGAAGGCACACACATGCACACACTCACACCTAGGGCCAATTTAGAGTGTCCAATCCACCTACAGCATGTCTTTGTGATGTGGGAGGAAACAAGAGTACCCGGAGGAAACCCACACGACCACAGGGAGGACATGCAGACTCTGCACAGAAGGCACTCCAGCCGAGAATTGAACCGGAGAACCTCTTGCTGTGAGGCGGCAACACTAACCGCTGCACCTCCGCGGCCACCCATTGTAGGTGAATTAGACTACAGTTGTAAATTTTTATTTCAGAGATAGCTTATAAACAAGGGTCATGAAAGACTTTGTAGACAAATATTAATTTATTGTGGATGTAAAAATAATGAATAGGGATTAGGAAATGAAGTATTTGTATCTGTTTCTGTAATTGTAATCTTTGTTTAGCAGAATCCTCATTGTGAATTTTCTTTGTACTCTCTCTAGAAAATTCAACACACCTGTCTTGTATATAAAAAAATTACTGTACTCTAAGATTGGTCTAACATATGTTTTACATAGTAATGGAAAATACATTTCATTTCTTGTGCTAAGATTTTTTAATGCATCCCATTTGATGCATAGAGTTATTACTTCTCAAAGGAGCATGTGTCAAAGGAAAGATAAGCATTCATGGTTCTTCCCAGGTCTTTATATTGGATTACCTCCTTTGGTGCATGTTCTCCTACATACACAGGTGTATGAACTACAGTCTTTCCAAAATACATTATGTTAAATTTGTCATAACTAAAATGTGTACCTACATTATGTGCCCAGTCACTGATCTGTCTCAAATAAGAATTCAAATATTCAGTATCAGATTTATTTTGTGCAATATACCTACTTTTGTAATCATCTGCATGCATATTTATCCAGTATGTCATAGATCATAGGACAGAGGCAAAAAACAATATTAAATAACGTCGGTCTTAAAACAGAGCCTTCTGTAACTCCAACATAGACAGGAAGAGGAGTCAGAGTTTATGCCTTGTATGTTTACACATTGGGAATCTATCAGTTAAAAATGGCACAATCCATTTTATCATAATATATTGACCTTAGCCTTGGTAAGGATTTGGTAGAGTACATGGTAAGGATGGGAGTCAAAAGCCTGGGCTAAGTCTAAGAAAATTATTCCACATAAGAGACCTAGATCCAGGCCCTTAGTACTTTGATTATAAAACCTTAATTAACTTGTCAACATAGATCTACCTTTTACAAAACCGTGTTGATCTAAGTCCAAAAGGGTGATGATATCTGTGTTATTGTTCTTCAGTATTTTAGCAATGCAGCTTTTGAAGCATTTGTCCAAAATGTAAGTGAAGCTATTAGGGCAATGTTTGTTAATGTCACTTTTTTACTTTTTTTATATATTGGTGTCATAGTAAATGTTTTCTACTTGGTAATAAGCGATTTTCAAAAATTAGTAACCATATGGAGGGAACTGAATCAGGACCCATAGAAGCTGAATTCTTTATTTTATTAAAAGCTCTTTTAGCATTCCCATTGAAAATGCTAAGAATCACAATGTTAGTTGATAATCTATGAACATTATATCTAACAATGAGCAGTATTATGTAGTGTTGGTCAAACAAATGTGCTGCCTTCAAAGGATTATTTATTATGCTGCCTTCAGTTTTTATAGAGTTTACTGGCTGATAAGAATTGTTGATACTATTAATATGCTTAGAAAATCATTTCTTATTATTAGTATCCACAAGTTTATTTTGAAAACTTATTTTATCAATTTTAATTGTACTCTTAACTGATCTACTGATGTTATTAAAAATTCTCTTGTTTGCCATTGTTGGGTGTTTCTTGTAAACCTTACATTTCTTTTGCTTTTTCATATACAGTTTGTAAAAATCTAAATTTCACAATGGAGGAAATATATAGGAAATATATTTTTATGTGAATTATACTGTGGATTCAATGTTATTAAGCAAAAAATCATGCAGAGTATTGTATTGAAACTTTCCTTTGTGATTCAATAAACAAATGCCAATCTGTTAAGTGTATTAATTCAATTAAAGCCATAATAGCTAATTCTTTCTAATTATATATTTTTTGAACTTAGTGCAGAAGTCTCTATTTTAACTGAAACTTCAGTTAGTTGTGATGTGAAAGTCCAAGTGGTGCCACCTACCTTATTAAGTTGTTAGTAATGCCAGGGTTATCAGTCAGAACCAGATGAAGAATATTAAGTCTTTCGGGTGCCTTCAGTGACAAGTTTGGTAAGTTCTCATGGTAATAGAATGCCAACAAACTTTCGTTCATAAGTAGTTTTGTAGAAAGATTTGTCCAAGAAATACTAGGATGATTGAAACCACCCAGTAATATAATTAATCATCTGTATCTTGCATATTGACTCATAGGGTCAATCAGGAGGTACAATACAGTGTGGAGTAACATCTACCTGAAAAGTCACACTAGCAACATTGAGAAGGTAGTATTGTTCTTGCTACTTCAGAACCTTGAGAATAGCATTAAAATTCGGATAGTTGAACAACTGAACTACTTCCATACCTGACTGTCAAATCAGGTGCTTTAAATTTTTTATGTGTGTGTGTGTGTGTGTGTGTGTGTGTGTGTGTGTGTGTGTGTGTGTGTGTGTGTGTGTGTTTGTGTGTGTCTGTATATATGTGTGTGTGTGTGTGTGTGTGTGTTCTTGTGTGTGTCTGTATATGTGTGTCTGTGTGTGTGTGTGTGTGTGTGTGTGTGTGTGTGTCTGTCTGCGTGTCTGTATCTTTCAAGTAATCCAATCCTGGCTGTTCTGCTTGACCACTTACTGTAGCAGGTATAGGCTGTTGTTTTTTGTAGCAAATTAAGACCAGACTCCTCACCCATCTCCCTTCTTTGTCACTCAGTGATATTTTTCATGCTTAACAAATATAGATATCACAATTATGATGCCTATGTGAAAGCTGGTCTCATGCAATGGTTTTGCTTCTAGTTGTTTTGATTAAATGTCAACACAAAGAAGATAATGAACATCTTTGTATGAAAACAGCTTTATTTCCAACTTTCACATCAACAGGATCTAACATTTCATGGGATAATATTTCTCCTTTTTGATTCTCCTTCCAGAACATATTGAAAACTACATACTTTTGAATTATCAGTTTAATATGCAGATTTATGTAACCATAGAAAATCATTTGTTTTCCCCCTTTTTGGTTATTCCCAGTTGTAATTTATAAATTTATAGATTTTGTATATCATGACGTGAAAGTCATAACTTGGAATGATAACTGTCACTTTTGAACATTAAACTTTATACACAGTGAAGACTTTATGATATGGAACATATACTCTTAATATCTGTGAGAATTCATTAAACTTCCTCTGTCTACTCATATTTATAACCAAATCTCATACCAATTGCATCTTTTTTTAAAACAACAAACAAATGGCTCATGTAGTGTATCAGGTGTTGAAAACCACATTTCAGATAATACTCCACTGTTTCAGGAGCTCCACAACTGAAGGTGCAAACAAACAAGACGTATTTATTGTTACAAAATAAAAACAACAATGACTGGTTTAACAATTTTGTCCCAATAAAGAAATGAGACTTTATCAGAACCAGTAAGCTAGAATGTCTCCAGAATTTAAATACATTCAGTTAAAAATTCATGTGATGGGACCAGTTAATTAAGAAAACAGAAAAAAAACAGATTAAATCAATTATTATCATGGAGATGATCAATAGAGATATAGTAAACCTCCAGATACTGGACCCAACCCAGTTTGGTTTCGTAAAAGGCAGATCATGTCTGCTCAACCTGGTGGACCTCTTTGATAAGGTCACCAACACAATGGATGAAGGCAAAATGGTTGGCTGGTTGCCCCACTTGGGCATTGTTGACAAACTCAGGACATTAGGTACAAACCTGTATGTCACCCAGTGGATAGCCAAGTAGCTCACAGACAGGACCCAGGAAGTTAGAATTGGGGAGTCCACCTCTACAAATAGGCCAGTCACAAGTGGAGTCCCTCAGGGATCAGTCCTTGGACCTCTCCTTTTTGGAACTTACTTCTCATAAGTCAAGGTCAATGTAAATTGTCTCTGGCTGACTAAATTTGCAGATGATTGCAAATTAGGAGCTATCATTGAATCTCACCTGATACAAATGTTCTACAGGAGGGGCTGATACAGACAAACAACTGGTGTCAGAGTCATGGACTAAAACTAAATGCCAAGAAATGCATAATAGTATCCTTTGGGAAATCATCCATCCCTGGTAACTACCATATTAACAGCACACCCCTTAGAGATGACCCAGTAGTCAGAGATTTAGACACACCCATAGATTGTAATCTAGCCTTTGATCATCACATGTCTGCAGTGGTGAGGAAATCATTCTATGTTGCACAACTTATAAACAAAGGTATGGCATCTAAGTCCAAGGAAGTCATTGTTCCACTATATTCGGCATTCATCCGATCTATAATTAAGTACAATGCCCCCTTTGGTATGTACCTAACCAGGCATATCCAACAATGTACAGAGAGGTTCCTCACTAAAAGAATGGAGAGCATAAGTAATATGTCTTATGCAGACTGCCTCAAGGGCCTAGCCCTGTATTCTGTCTCTTAAATGCTTTTGAGGAGAGATATATGCCTGGCATAAAGAGCATTGCCAGATCCCACTCTGATGGACCTTTTGCATATCCACAAAACAAACAGTACCAGAATTATCCATTCTAAAGACTGTGATATAAATAGGACCTGCTTTTAGAGATAGCACCCCACAGACTACCCCATCTATGGAACAGTCTTTCCATCCATGTGAAGCAGAGCTCCTCACTAATCCAATTCAAGTGCAAATTGGACAATTGGATGGGAAATGGGAAATTCATCCCTGGTTTGGCACCTATGTCTCTGATGCAAACAGGTAACCTGTAAATGGTTCATCTCCCAGGCCCATGCTTACACTTATCAAAGGTATCAGAACTCGTCAGATATTTGGGATGCATGGCTAAGCTTAAAAAGGTCCTTGTGGTTGTTAGCCTAGTAAACACCTATGAGCCCATGACGCTGTGAACATATTATAATGAAAATGTATAAAAATTATAAGGAACTTTCCACAATTAATTTATACTCAGTTTAAGAAAACATTATATTGTACTAAAAATGCCAAGTACAGGAGAAGGAATATTCAATAAAACCCATAAAAATATCAAAATGGTCTGGTTAAAATAATTAGTATGTTATTAACTAGTTCACAACTTAGCAGCTCTTAATTTTAGAACAGGCAAAATAGAAATATATTACTTGATGCCAGGATAAACTGAGGCATTTAACTGAAATCGCCAAATTAATTCCTTATGTTCCACTCGTGTTTCCCAAGACCCACCTCTTTCAAAGTGTTCCTTACTTCCAGGTATTACACCATTTAGAAATTTATAAAGATGTAAACCCTTTGGTACTCTTTTAACATGGAGACATTCAGTTAAAACATATTATCAATTGAAGTAGATAATGTGTCCTTTTAATAAAATTATTTATGTTAACTTGTTTAACACCTGTTAACACTTTATTCACGTATTTTGTCAGTTCAGCTTTCCTTTTCTCTGTGTCACCTTTTATTTTGATTTCTCGTGGAAGCATTTGCCATCCCTTTGTGAAAAATATATTAATATACTTAATAAGCTCTTCATAGTTTAAGAACAGAAATATACAAGTATAAAAACACTCTACACATTACATGAAGCATTACTTCTCTCTTTTCCAAAATACCAGTCCTTTAGGAAATTGTGGAGCAAGCATAATCCCCTGCCTATTCATACATCAGTCCAACACATTAGTATTGTCATTCAGAGCAAACCTAATAATCAGCAGTCATCACCAACTCCCTCTTCCCCCCTCACAACTCCTATGCAGCTGCTATATGAATTATTTTTGTCTAGTAAGCTATATTGTTCCTCCTAACCACACAATATTAGTCTTGTAAAACTTTTACCTACATCCATTCTACCTGTAAGGTTCACCTCCTTATCACTTTCCACTTAACCCTTCACTACCCTCATAAACATATCTGCAATGTCCACCTATGCAATATCCTTTACCAAAGCTTTAACATCTTCCGCTCTACCTTTCTCATCCTGCTTGTTTCTGTATTCTCTATCCTTTTGCTTTTTAAGCAAGTTGACTAATAAAACCTATTCTTTTCTTTCCTTCCACCTCCATATATTGTTTCCATCTTCCACCCCAAACAAACTGTACATTCAACTATTTGCCACATCTTTACTGCAGATAACTCCCACACCCCTCACATTTGTACCATTTCAGCTTGGATTACCATACATAAACAGCATATATGTAAATTACCCACTTCTCCTTCCTCAGATTATTAGCACAGGGCTGCATCCCACTGCTTTTCAACTATTATCCTTTTAAGTGTTTTATAGCACCAGTGTACCAGCCTATGGCACAGATCTCTTACTATGCTTACTTTTAGCAATGAGCTTGCCTTCCATTTGCCTTGCCATTCTTCATCTCCAAGTCTTATTTCATTTACTTTAGTCCGTCCTTCCCTAAGCAATCTCAGTCCTTCAGCTCCTCTTATTCCCCTTAAATCTTTATAAGTAGACCCTATTTTTCCATTTCTTTTCCTCACCAATTCATCCTTTCTGATGGATCTTTGTCTTTCACTGTCTTCTCTATCTTCACTTTCTCTATTCTTCGTACTCTTGCCTGTACTTCCTGAAATATTAACCAGTACCTCTTATCCTAAGTATATACTTCTGGCACCTGCACGAATGTTTTGAAAGTATCAGGCCGATCCTGAGTTTTCAGATCCCTTTCATATTTCAGGAGTACTTCCACCGTTCTTTCAATTTACCTCCAAACCTTTCTCTTTTGTTGTTCTATTATCAAGCCTGTTACTCTTTTAGTCACATTCCCTCCTTTATTTGCTAAACTTTTGGGAAGTAACATTTAAATGTCCTACACATTGACCATTCATTTCCATCAGAAGTGCACCACATACTGTTTTCTTAATTTCCCCTTAATACGCTGTGCTTAATTTCTTACTACAGCATAGCGCAGATTCAATAAGGCCTACACAGCTTGATAAAAGCATGTGCGCATCGTGGCACAACATGCACAAAGTAGCATGCTGATTTGTATTTAGTAAGTGGCTTTACATGTTGTGTAGAGCTGCGCAAACCAGGTAAACATTGTGACATGCTAATTACAGCATAAGCAGCTGAACTGTATGCTAATCAACCAATCCAAGATGGAGGAGCTATTCAACAATGTATAAAACAATCGTGTATACTGAGGGTAGGTTTGGGCCTTGGATTCCAAAACCTATTGGAATACAGCCATGGAAACTGCTCTACACAGAAAGAATGTTAGAGGCTGCTATTGCTCTTTTGCATGTATATGTGCAGTAGGCCCAAGTCTATGCTGCTGGTATTTCTAATTGACCTCAACCAAGAAGAGAAGGGTGTTTAGACCCCATTTAACTTTTCATTGTCTGAATGAAGTGGAAATTGTAGACTGCTACAGGATGGATACAGACACACTACAGGAACTCTGCAACCTCTGTCATCCTCAGCTGAGAGCAAAGGGCAAAGTGAGGGCTAACAATACCTGTGGAGACTAAGGTATGTGTAGCAGTCAGAATATTAGCTACAGGAACCTAAAAGAGACCAATACGGGATATGCTGGAGGTGTCACAGGCATCAGGTTCCAGGATCCTTCATCAATTCCTGAATACTATGCTACAACATACCAGTGACTGCATACATTTTCCCAGTATGCCCAAGGATAGAGCTACAACTATGCAGGATTTCTACCCTGTATCCCACTTCCCTGAACTCTTGAGTGCCATAGTCTGCAAGTACATTGAGCTCAAAGCAGCAGCTGGGGAACAGGGAAGGTTATACACAAACAGAAAGGACTTCCACTCCATTAACTGCCAGGTCATGTGTAACACTAAGGGAATAACCCTGAATGTGTGTGCTGGCAACCCTGGAAGTTACCATGACTCCCATATCTGGCACAACACAAAACTCTATTAGAGGTTTTCTAGGGGGATATACCACAAGGTCATTTATTGGGTGATGCAAGGTATGCACTCAAACCATGGTTGATGATGCCCATCAGAAATGCACAGATACCCACTGAACGACACTATAATGAGGCACACGCTCAAACCAGAAATATCACAGAGCATGTGTTTGGGATACTGAAGTCACTGTTCCTTTGCATAGACACATCAGAGGGATCCCTGCAGTACAATCCCCATACTTGTGCTGACATTTTCACTGCCTGTGCAATCCTTCACTATATTATTCTGAGGAAACATATTCAACAGGAACACCAAGGGGAATGGGCATATATGACATAAAAGAGAGAAGGATACACCACATAAATATCACATACATAAATTCCTGCTTATGTACACATATTTTTCAGCATTAATCACTGGAGACACACATTCAGTTATTAAAATTGATGTTTATGTGGTTGTACCACATTGCACTCACACACAAATGTTTGGTTCAAAACAAGGAATACTATTTTAGTAATGTATTGTTTCCCACTGAAATAACAGGATGACTACACATTTTCAAGAGAAAACCTCTTGAAACACAACTTTTTTGTGGCAGCACATACATGGTAGTTAGCTCCCCCTCCCCAAAAACAACAAGCAAATGAAAGTTTGTACAAACCAAGGAATACTACATAATTCAATTGTTATATATGCTTTCAACACAATCCTCACAATGTGTACACATTTACAACAGAAATCAAGTCAGTTTTATATTATTGCTAGTCACCTCTCAATCTGTCTACTACTCCCCTGGAGGTGTCTCTAGGCCATCTTAGAAGCATAACACCCTGTGTCATTGGCATAGTACATTACATTTCCCTGAAATAATATAGGAGATTGTAAGATAATTTTAACAAGAACACTTGTGATGAAAGTTAATAACCTGTCTATCTGGGAAATATAAATGGCTGTCAAAAATGCCTGTGCGAACAGTGAACTTAAGAACTGCATATAGATAAAAGTTCCATTTTTACTGCATATGTGTACTTTGCTTTGTAACATGTTACAAAATTTAGAATGTACTTGAAAAATACAGTCATATCTTAGCAAGATTAGAATCCTTCTCTGCAGATAAATCAGAGGAATAGCAATCTCTTTTTTTCTCCAAGTCTCATCTTCAAGTCCTCTAGCTTTATTGTTTCCTTTTTATAGTGTATATTCAGGCCTCTGAGCAAGGCGAATATGCAAATGAGGTATAAACTTACAAGAATTGCTGAATACCAACTTTAGACTTTGTGTTGCAGGTGTAAACTGTAGGAACTACCTCACTGTTAGTTGCTAATGGATTGCAACTGTGCATGATTAGTGGGAGGGAGGAGGGAGAAGGAATACACAACAGTAATTACAACTACCTTAACTGCATTGGGTGTGTCACCCAGGATACACTTACAAAAGTGTAGAATTAACTTTATCAAGATTTTTGTTAACTAATAGCCAAACGCTCATACCTTTGCTGAAAAATGGTTTTCACAATCATGTATTTTTGTCATACATTTAAAGGACAATGATACAAAATGCACTATAGACTGCATGTCTGACATTACAGCAGAGATAGGAGAAGAATGAATACAATATAAAGAAAAGACAGAGCTGTGTTGGTGCAAACATAGTCATAAATTGTTGTGGGATAAGTAATTGCACTAAATATGTAAGCCACACATATACAAACAAATGAGAGTGTACAAGTGTATATGCCTTGTTAATATTGTGGAGGAAATGGGAATTGCTTGTATGCCCATTATTTGCTTTCCTGCTGTCAACTTGCTTCTGTGGCAAAGAGAGCTAAGACACTCCTAATGTGTTTGGTAGGTTCATTAGTATAATAGTTCAAACCCAGAGTTGTGTAAAAATATGTAACTTGTGCTAAAATGTATTTTGTAATGTTGTTTTATTATTGTTTTAAATATTAATATTTATGCAGTGCTCAGCTTAGAGCAAAACAGTGAAAGTGATACATATTTTAAATATTTTAAAATTAATGGAGGCTGCTTTTATGATAAGGACAGCATAAATTAGAGCTGTGAATCAACTGTGTGTGTAACACACTTGGTAAACATCATGAAGCAAACAGCACATAGGATATGTTGATTGTAGTTCACGTCCCGCATTCTTCTTTTGATGATAAACATTAATAAACACTTTTTACAATAATAGTGCATGTTGAGCTTTGCTTGCCCTGTTTGCACATTGCTCTCCTATGCGCAAACATGGCATAATAATGCAGACAATAAGGAGACATTGTCAATTTCAGAAAGATACATTGTTTCATCTTTTGCCTTCCATCACTCAAACATGCTAAGCAGCATTGCATGGCAGTTAGCATGCATACACAATACCTGCAGTTCCACAACACCTGCAGGCAATAAGGAGACATTGTCAATTTCAAAAAGATACAGTATTACATCTTTTGCTTTCTATTGCGTAAACACACTAAGTGACATTACATGGCGGTCAGCATGCTTCCATAACACCTGCAGACAATAAAGATGCATTGTCAATTTCTAAAAAGTTGCATTGTAACATGTGTGGTCTTCCATCATGCAAACACACTAAGTGGCATTAATAAATAGTCAGTGCACATACACAGTAATGAGTGTAAGAATTACACCTGCTCCCTAACTCTATCTGTGCCAATAGATGTAAGTTAATGGCCGTGATACAGGTTAACCAAGGTTTTAATCCAGCAAATAATCTAGCAAAGTCTAAGCTTTATTAGTACTAGCCCAGTATAATTTAGATAAAAATTAACAATATAAAATAATTATACATAAAAAATTATATATAGCAGGTGGATGGATATATATATATATTATATGTCTATATGTGGGTATCAGTACAATTGTGGTTATACAATTACAAATGTATGTTCAGATCTTTCATGTCACACACATACATGGTTAACCATTCAACTCTTTAATGTGTGTATATAACTAATTAGCATGTCTGACTAACATGTCTTCAGTGATAATGAGCACTATGGACAGCAATGACTGTGAAAAATACACCTGTTGCCTAGCCTTCCCTGTGGCAACTGGCATAAGTTTATGGCCACAGTATGGGGTGAGCCAGTATTCTAATCCAGCACACTCCAAACTTTATTAATGCTCTTCCACTCAATTTTTAAAAATAAAGAACAATATAAATATAATTATACATACATTCCCACTGGGAACTAACTTTGGGTGGCACAATGCCAGGGCACTTCTATGGGCTAGGCTTGTAAAGGCTCCAGGGCCATTAGCCTAGTACACACCTATGAACCTATGAACCTATAACAATAACTATGTATAGCAGTGGATATCATATGAATTATATGAGCAATTGAGGGTATACTGACAATTATGTTTCTGTAATTAAAATGTATTTTCTGCCCAGGGTGGACTTCATACTTCAAGAATAGTCATATACACATGAATGTATAAATCAGGATCCTGTCAGGCCACACATATACATGGTTAAACACTTGGTCTTTAATGTGTCTATATAAATAATGAGCACGTCTGACAAATGTGTCTTCTGTGGCAAGGAGGAAAAACACTTATTTGGAAGAATATATATTCTCTGTTTTACATAGTTTGGAATCCAACATTGTGAAAATTACTTTTATCAGCATATAAAGCCATACAAAAAAAGTGTGTCAAGTCAATAAATTTATAAGACCCAATGCATGTCTGAAAAGTGGATAGTGACAGTGTTGCCAATCAGGACACCATGTAAAACAACACTATCAGCAGCAGACATGTAAACCTGTTTACCTACGAGCAAATTAGGTAAGCATGTTTGCACGATATGCAAGGAAGATTACCGGTGTTATGAATAAAGCAATGTATATAATTCCAACACATTATATGAAAGTATATACAGTGCAGACTATTGCAGAAACCTGTGTCAGGCATACTGAATAAAAATTGTGTAAATGATCCATAAGGGTACATAGACTGCCATTAAAAATAAACAGTCAGAGGAAGTGTGTGTATTGAATAGGGACACACACATAAATTGTTGGAATGAACACAGGGAAAGAGGACAGGTGAAACATGGCAATGTACAGCAAATTAGGGTATGTCAATGAAGACAGTTGTAGCATGAACACTAATCACATATCGACATGATACAGTACAGACTAAACAGTGAATGTATATCATGTGACTGTCAGAGAAGGTGACATAACAATGGAAAAGATTCTTTATAATATAAGCATCCTGACATGAACAATGGAGACAACATATATCAGGGCTGGTATATACAATAGGGTTTATGTGCATATTGTGAAACTGTGCAAAATGAGTAGCGTAGCCTGAACAAGACTGAAATGGCAGCAGAGGTCTCACCTAAGTGGGACACATAGTAACAGGCTCATGGACAACAGTAGACAGAAGCATGAAAAGTCATGGACAATATCAGAATAAATAAAAAGTTCAGAGTGGGTCTGCTTGGTTCCCGAGGTATTAATTTCTGTTTTTTTGTTTTTGGAATATCAAAATAATACCAACAGTAATCCCATGTCTCTGACATAACATATATGATTGTGAGTCATCATAGATGGTTCTGCAAGAACATACTTGTACAATTATTATGAATTGTTAGGGATCTATGAAAGGGCTCAAGCACACTATCCTGAAACTTTAACATCTGCTGGAGGTGTTAGTAGGGTCAATGATATATATGTATGTGAGATTTTGATCAATCCTGGCTAGTCGACAGGTGTGCATGGCATATATATGCCACAGTCCACACCATCATGAATGTAACCCATACCATCAATGTTTTCAATCAGCTATGTATGTACTGTGTGCATCACCAGAATACTTGTCACACATGCATCTGGTATAACACCTTGATGGGGGTTCCGCACCAACAGACACTAATGTTTATGCAACAAAAAGAATACTTAGGTATGGCTGGTAAGATGTGTGGGAGATCACTGTGGTAAATGTACTACACCTGAGTTATGCATCCCTTGAAGATGTGTAGGGAGGTGCATGAAAAAGGGTACATTGTAGTCAGTTACTGGTGTGATGAAGGCTGTGAACTATGGAAGTGTAATGGCCTTTGATTTGGATGTCCTGCACATACTCAGGAGTTGTGTTACTTACAAGGGAGTAGTCACCACTGTGGGCACATGATAGTGGACATTCTAAAGATCATCTCATCTACCTCAGTACACAAGTCAGATGCCAATCAGTCTGCTCACAGGGGTGTGCTGTCTACATTATCATTGGGTTGTACATTTGTTTTTATAATGTGACATGATTTTGTTTAATCTCATGTGACTTCATGGCTGTGGCAGCAATCTTTTATGTGTGTTGATACTATCTGTATTATGCTAATATCACAGCTGGATTTAAAGACAGTACACAATCTGCGGTCCTCCAGACAGCTGTTTGGACATAGGATGTGCATGTCATTCATGAGGTCTGTGACTTAAATAATGGACAGGGAAGGACCTAGCACACAATCCTGAGGCATGGACCTGAATATTGGACTCTAGATATAGGTCACTTCACACACCTCAACATATTTAGATGTCATGTATGTGATCCAGTGGACTACCCACTTGGTGATATAGATGTTTATGGCCACTAGTGACAGTTTTGCAGTAATACCTCAGTGTGTATTTGTGTCAAATGCCTTGGCCTAGTCAAGTTATGCAGGATGATATTGTTGTCATCATGCATGCCTTTGTCGGCCTTCTTGAGGACATCTGACAGACACAACAGATATGGATGTAGCATGAACAAATCACACATGTCTTTCACACACAGCTGGGATATTACCAGTGTACATTTATAAAAGGTTAATGATGACATGTTGGTCTACCTCACAGATGAGGAGAGTCAGGATGTGTCTATACGTGCATGCATCAGGTTCTGCCCCCCAAGTCAGATGGATGCATGTTGATGTATGCCCTCCTATAGGAACATTTTCCATCTGTGTTGAAGTATAGATCCAACCATGTCTGGTAGGTCCATGCTCTGTGTCGCGCTATAGGCAATCTGTGATGTTGTCATAGCCCATTGATTCTGTGTTACTAGCCAAACAGAGCACACAGATGTGCTGCCTTCGTTAGCATACACACTAAGTAAGGTTTACATGTATACTTTGACTGATGGAGAGTGGTGACAGGAGGTGACATGTGAGACAAACAATCAGCTAGCGGGTTGTCTCTTTACTTCAGTTGGGTTTGTCTGGTGGCATCCAGATGCACATCTGTCCTTAGATGTGTATTCCACTTAACATTTCAATTGTATTGGAATAAATGACTTGTGAAAAGACCTGCACATACAACCATGGTCATTCATTACATCCCACACACTGGTAACATGCATACAGTCGTACAGCTGTAACAATATCATGTACTTGCATCAATTGCACAAAATATGCCTATATGCATTTTATGGGCAAGCTGTGTTTGAGCAGCTTGATGCCATAACAGGACATGTTGCAGATCATTTGTTTGTGGCTCATGCAGAAAGTTTACTGACACAATGGTGCTGCTGATCTCCTCAATAATCCGTGGTTCTAGCAATACAACTGCACATAGCATGAATTCCCCAAGTTTGCAATTGCACCAAGACATGTGATACATTGTTGTGTATATCACAGATTAACAACATGCATATGAAACAAGACTTATGTAACCACATACTCAATATGAATTCATACTGATGTATGTCACAGAGCATTTAATGATGGTATGTAGACACTTACACACATATGCCATACTGCAATTATCATTCTGATGGTGTAATGTGAACTCTGCCGATGGTTGATCTGCTCCACTACAACAACACATATCCTAATACACCAATATACATAAAATTGTATCATACCAGGTCACTCACATCACTCAACAACAAGTACTGTTATGACTCTGTCATAGTTCATATTGGGGTGAATTACTTGGGACATACCTCTCTGGACTATATGAAGAGACATGACTGAACTCTCACATTATGTGTCTCAGGCAGGTATGACCCTAGACTTAAGCAGCATTCTACCTTCATCCCAGGATGATTCCCCAATATAAACAACAGATGATGGACTTCAACAACTGGGTGAGCTTCTGGTGTCAATCCAGGGGATCCATTATCTCTCAGCCTGGCATGACATGGTCAACAAGCAACACTGTTTTGCCAGAGGTGGCCTACACCTGTGTCCTCTAGGGTGTCAGATACTGGCAAAGGTGTTTGCCTACCTCATAATGCCTTTTTTAGACAATGTCAAAGCAGCACAACTTCTCATATAACAACATCCACTGAAGGCAAACACAAAATTCTGCTGCTTAATGCTAGGAATGTGAAAATGAAGCTGCACTGGAGGATATTGCCAACCTGCTAGCTGACAGATTTGGCACAAACTTCAACCCTCTGGCCCCACTGGCCATATCCCAAAGCATACCTGACACCATTCCTCTGCCTAGTATCACTTGACATCATGTCATATCTGCACTCTGCAAGGCTAAAAATACAGCATCAATGGTACCAAATAACATCCTAGGCTGCTTACTAACTAATCTAAAACAGGAGCTAGCAGAACCAGTTAGAGTCCTGCTTAACCATAGCCTGAGAACTGGCTTTGTTCCAGCAGAGTGGACAGCAGCAGCAGTAATCCCCTTGCACAAAAGGCGGCCATCAATAGACCTTGGGAACTATAGACCCATATGTTTAACCAGCCTCATTTGCAAGGCCATGGAAAGAATCACCATGGACCTTATCAACAAGCGCAAAAGTGACCTCTAGACCCAAATGCAATTTGCTTCATTAGGGGTAGATTATGCTTATTAAACCTAGTAGAACTTTTTGAGAAAGTCACCAAAGCCCTGGATGAAGGTAAGACAGTGCATACCACCTACCTTGATCTGGTCAAGGAGTTTGAAACAATCCCCACCTCAGGTATCATTGAGAAACTCTCCCAGATGGGGATTAACCCTTACATCACTAGATGGTTAGCCAATTGGCTCATTGACAGAGCACATACTGTCAAAGTTGGTGACTCAAGCTCTATCATAGAGTCGCCAAAAGTGGAGTTCCACAAGGATCTTTACTGTTCAGAATCTATTTCTTGGAAGTCCAGGCCAAATTAGACAGCCTTTGGCTTACCAAGTTTCCTGATGAATGCAACTTGGGTGCAATCATTGAGTTACCCAATGATGTTACTATATTACAGGAGGAGCTAACACAGACAAATGACTGGTACCCAAGCCACACAGTCTAAAACTATACGCAAAAAAAATGCCACTATTATTGCCTTTTGCAAAGTGGAATTCCCCTCTAATTACAGTATTGACAACACTTCCTCTTAAGCTCAAACCCAGTGATGTGAGACCTTAGAACACAGGTACATAGCAATCTGAACTTTGACTACCATGTTTCCACAGTGGTAGGGAAAGCCTTCTACATCATGCACCTCATAAGTAAGAGCATTGCATCAAGGTATGAGGGTGTTATAACACCACTGCACTCAACACTCTTCAGACCACTAATAGAGTACAATGCTGCCTTTTCCAAGTACTTTACCTAACACTTGCAGCAGCTGGAGAGACCACAGGGATTTCTTAATAAGAAAATACAGGGCTTGCAAACTATACCACGACATATGTGGATAGACTGAAAGCCCTGTCACTGTAATCTGTATTATATAGGTGCTGAGAGGTGACTTGTGCCTGGCTTACATACCAGTCTCTGACTGTGCCCTAATGGAAATGCTGCACATCCACAAATTTAATGGCACAACAGTAACTTGCTCTTGGAATCTTAACTTAGCCTGTGGCATTAACAGAACATGCTTGAGAGACAGCACAATGTATGTTGAGAGGAAGATGGTAATGCCACTGTCCCGCACTCTGGTGTAAAATGCTCTTTCTAATGTCAGCCAAGTGAACAAACACACAAACACACACCAGTTGACTCCAAAACTCCTACCTCTTTAAGTACACTCACTAGAAACATCTGTATTTAATGCAAGTGCCACACCATAAGTCTAAGCTGGAGAATGTCAGACAGCACTTTATAAGCTATTACATCAGCAGTGTCTGGTGAGGAGAAGATCATAACAGTAGTGTCCTACATGCTGGTGTAAAATATTCACTCTAATGTCAACCAAGTGAGCAAACACACAAGTTGACTGCAGTGAGATTAGAACACCTCCCTAAGTACACAGGCTAGAGAACTCACTATATAACACAAGCACCACAGCACAAGACTGACTTTTACAAGCCTGCAGGACAATTTATTGCGATAAAATCATCAGTGGAGATTTGAGAGAAAATGGGAAGTCTGAATTAAATGGATGTGTAGGCATGTCCAACTGTCAAAACATTAGTACTCTATGGGATTATAGTGAAGTAGTGAAGACTGTAGGGTACACAGTTATGATTTTCTGAATAGACTGACACACATCCATTAACTACAGTGAGATTAGAATCCCTACCCAACTAAGATACATAGACCAGAGCACTCAGTACTTAATGCAAGTGCCATGGCACAAATCAAGCTTTTAAAAGGCTGCAGGACAATTTATTGTGGATGACACTATCACTGGATGTTTGAAAGAAGATGTTGGGAGGCCTGAATGAAAATGGATGTGTATACATGTCCAAATGTCAAATATTGGTACTCTATGTAATTGCAGGATGCACAATTATGCTCCACTGACTAGGCAGGCATGCTCGCTACAGTGAGATTCAAACCCCTATCTAAGGTAGGCAGATTTGGGAGCTCAGTACTTAACACAAGTACCACAGCACAAGTCTGACTTTTACAAAGCTGCAGGACAATTTATTGTGGATGACATCATCATTGGATGTTTGAGAGAAGATGTTGGGAGACTTGTTTGCAATGGATAGCTAGCCATATGCAAGTGTCAAGATATTAAAGATCTGCATGTTACCACATTGGTGAGTGTGCAAAATGTAGCATTTGTTGTTGTGTTTCCAATGTGTAATTACAGTTTAAAAAGAAAAAATTGCAAACTATTTGCAAACAGCTGTCCACATTACAAGTATTGAAAAATCTGAATGCATATTGTCATTATGAAGATGTGCATGGTATATAAGAATGCATTCATTTATTTCTGTAGTGTAGTTGATATATTTATGAACAAGTACTGAGAGACCAAGTTTGAAGTACATGGGTGGAGGTAACAGATGGCTGCAGTATAAATATGTGTTATTTAATAAAGAATTACCTTCCCTTTGTTTGTGCTTTTACATGTACTTTCATGGGATGAAGACTAAATGGACAAGAAACATAAGTAATACATGCTATTGTGCACTTTCCATAGGGCACCGCCAAGCAGCTGATTTGTGTGATTGATGGAAAGGTATTTCCTCATGCAAGATATACATTTATACTGTTTTGCCTATTTATGAGTAGTTAAGCAGTGAGCAAACATGAGCCTCAGTGCTAAAATTCTGAGTTCTGAGTACTGAGTGTATGAATGTATGAAACACATACATTTCCTTTGGAGCACACATGATATAGGGTTCAAATCCAGGTGTATGTAATAGTTTTAAATATGTATTTATAATGTAATGACTTCATTCCTTATTCTATAGTCACTGTGTGTTACCTTAGCACAGCATATTTAAGCAGCATTGCAGAACCATTCACCATCACTCGGCACTGCTCCATGATGCCAAACTCCACACAGACACAGAGGACAAAAGGTGAAGGGCTCCATTGCTTTGCTTTTTTTACTTATGAGTGTTGGGTGTGATTCTATTTTTTTTACCAGATTAAATGTATTAAAATGGGATAGATAAGAAAGTGGTGAAATGGGGGAGGAAGCGGGGGGAAGAACAAAGGGAAAGTAATATAGGAATATGCAGGAGGGAGGTAGGAATGAGCCATAGCTATTCACTTCTTCAACAGTGTAAAATGAAAATATGTACAGAATATTAGCTCAATTTGGACTGTCACCTCAGCAGAAAGGGGTGATGACAATGAAATCATGCTATATAGCCAATTGGACCAAATCAAGGGTATCAAGAAGACATGTGCAAAGTGGAGAGCTATCTATGGAATTATATTTTTTGTGGGATAGGTAGCCATTTTATTTTTACTTCAGTAAGTGAGCAAGGTTGAGTAAGGGATGTAGGTATTTCTGAGTCAGGTAAGTAGGGTAGGTGTGGAAGCAGATGCAAACAAACAGGACAAACAAGACAAAACACAGGGATGGTGAGAGACATGACAGGTTGGGGGATATCATGATTGGGGTTAGAGATGGGATGACAGATGCCTATGCCCATCAAACACCCATAAAACACCCTCACCCACAAGACTGTCATCACTGTCCCATTACTCCACTGGCTGTTGGAGTGCTTGACATCTTTTTCTATGGATCATAATAGAGAGCAGCCTCTCCATCCAGCATAGACATGCATCAATGGTGCTGTGGATGACCTAGCAGGTGATAAAATCTCTACCTCCACCACTACTCCCAGAGGGTAGCACAGCACCAGCTGCAGGGGTAGTGCTACCTGATGTGGAGGGCCCAGGTAGTAGTGGGACAGCAGAGGCAGTACTGCTAAGTTGGGTCCCAGATATGTTGGACATCAGTGCAGGAGCCGGTGGAATGGGGGCAGGCTGAGCCAGGGGGGTTTGGCCTACCTTCCTGTGCTGTAAGTCATTTTGTGACTTGTCAGAGATGGATGACATGGAAACATTTTGATGACACATAGAAAAAAAAAGAAAAAAAAGAGAGATAAGGGTTGGGTTGAGAGGGAAAAAAAAGAGAAAAAATTAGTACCACCATATGCAACATACAATATATTAACACAATAATATAGCATTTTATCTCACCTTTTACATTTAAGTATACTTCTTAACAACTACAAACTATAAGTAAGGATTGCTCAAATAATCCTTGCAGTATGCATATATAGCACATATGCTTGGTCCAATTATACAGATTAAGTTAGCAGTGCATTTATGCCACTTGTGTTAAAACTAAATTATGTAATATTTTTAAAGGATTTTAATTTGTATTTACTACTTGTGGTAAACTCACAACATCTGACTACATTATTATACTTGATTTCTGCAGTTGGCTTGTACTGCAGACTGAAGCATGCATGCTTGCTTTTGCAGTTAGGATATGCGTGCTTACTTTGCTACAACAGTATAGAAAAGAAATAATTTAGCAAAATGTTAAATGAAAAACACTGTAATAAAAAGATCAATACACAGGAGGTTCAGGTTCAGGTTCTTTACTAGTGTACACCAGGAGGCAAAAAAAGAATTTTGTCTGAATGAAACAGGAAGAACACAACTTTTATAGTATTTCTTACTAGTATTAGCCCACCAGACTGACATAGTCAGTCACAAGGGGTTTTACATCACTTTAGCTTACAATATTCTATTAATCTAAAATGCTGATACTACATTTTGCTTAAAAAGTTTTTCTGGTAAACAACATGGCCTTGCTAGCCACCTGGTTAGTTACAATACCCTTTTACAAAAGTTTCCACTCAAGGTTCTAAATTAATTCGAACATAATAGTAGATACAGTTCTCAATACATTTCTCTTGTTACATGTTATCACTTCTTCCTTGCAGCCGGTGCGTTATCTAGCAACATATACAAGGTCAATTGCTCAAGCAGGAAAGAGCAGAAGATTCTCATTATTTCACACATTTAATTTCCTGACCCAGCAGATAATCACTTGTGAGAAGCATAAACATTAATTCTTGCTGAGCTAGCAGCTGCTGGGGTCAGAGGCCAACTTGCAAAAGGCACACTGCAGTTTCAAAAGCTTTTGCAGTTTCATGAATTCATTTTCTTGTCATAACATTAATAGAATAAAATGCATTATATCTTTCTTATTTCTTAATAAGCACTAAACATATACATTAATACATATTTTTCTAACATTTTCCCCTGTTAATACTTTTATTCTATTCTCAGAAGTGAAAACAGTCTTATTTCTTCTCCTAACCTCTTCCACTTAGCATTTGCAGTTAAGAGAGTCGTTCAGTTTAGACTTCAAGGAGAATTTCATTTGGAACCAATTCCTCAAGTTCAATGTCTTGATACAAGGTTTCAGAGACAGACATATCTATAAAATCTTTAATTAATCTTTTCATGCAGGGGATTCCACAACAAACACATGCTCCTAATAGGAGTAAACCCACACAAATGGCAATCAGAATATTCATTAGGATGGAACCCTACCCCCCAAACAGATTCTGGAAAAAATCCATCAGAGGGTTTGGGCCTGGTTTGGTCATGGCCGACACGTGTTGAATCACCTCCAGATTGTTATTAATTTCATGCTTATTATCTGGAATATATGCACAGCATTCTTCTTTGATAAGCGCGCATGTACCACCTCTCGCCGCTAGGGTGAAGTCAAGAGCCATACAATTTTGCAACACAACAGTTCTCATGGCATTCAGTTCATCAGTCACTAATTCAAGAGCAGAAAAAGTTGCATTACTCATTACTTCAAGAAGTTTTGACAGTTTTCTCAGCTCCCAAATCGATTTGACTGCACCATATGCTGGGAGTATGCCTGCCCAAGATATAACATTGTCACTCAAGTCCATATGAGTCAATTTGTCTTTGTCCTTCATGGAATTATGGTCTTTCCAACCTGCTTCATCTCGCCCTACTGGATTCACAGGTTACTCGATTGGATCTTTGGTTTTCTTGGAAACATCTCTCACGTTCGTATTTTACCCAGAGGTAATTCCGCAGTGTGTCGTATGGCCGGAACCAGGTAGCCCAAAAAAACAACTGCCGGACCAATTCTCAGGTAGCCATTTGTATGCCTTTTTCCCACACACAAAATAACAGTTTTCAACTTTAGTGCTAATACGCACCAACCCTGCATGAAACATTTTCTTATCTATGATTGACAATTGTTTAATCAAAACAGGATTTCTTTGTATCTCATTCAACGTTGTTTTCATTGAGTTCAAGTATGAATAATAGTTAGTATTGCAAACAGTACCCCCACTTTTAGTCTCAATATAACATTTATAAGATATTGTTATGTTACAGTTACTCCAGCCCACCTGGAGAGTATCATTCTTGAAAAAACACACAATCCCTTTTTGTGTAACAGGTAAATACAATGCTATTTTATCCTGTGATCTCACAGTTCCTGTGTCAAAAAGTAAATTTTCCCAAGTCTCATTGATCCCTAAAGGAACAGCGGACATTAGTAGTCCTCCATATGCTGTTGGTATAGCAGTACAAACCCAGCAATTTGAAATGTTCATAGTCTCAGCATATACACGTTTAATTGCTAGGTATGTGTTAAAGTTTGGATGCCAGTCTATGGGTGATTCATCACGTTTATCCAACTTTACTTGTGTGGTTGAAGAAAGGAAGAACCACAACAAAAAGAAAATCATCACAAGTACAGTTAATAAGTGTACACTCAATAAGATGATTATGCAACATTTCTGAGGTTGGTCTGTATTTCTATCCTTGGCCATTTTGTTCTTGTTGCGTAACAGTTACAATGTTCTTATCAAGTTGAAAGTTCTTTACCGGTTTACAGTGCATCAAATGGATCCAAGATGACCTTTCGGCGAGTTTGACTGCAGTAGGCGTGGCCAGCAGTACCTGGTATGGTCCTTCCCACTTCGGGCTTGCCCAATTCTTCCTCTTTGTTACCTTCACCCAGATCCAGGACCCCGGGGCTAGAATCGCTTCCAATGGTCTGGTCTGTTCTTTATCTGAAAAAGAGTTAAACTGAAAGAGAGATTTATTTGTTAACAGTTTCCTCATATAACTAGCTAGTGAACTATCAGCCTCCTGGTCTGCAGGCATGAGAGCTTTCCACTGAGGTACATAATATGCCCTCACAAACACCATTTCAAAAGGAGTTAAACCCTTTGCATTTGGAACTGTTCGCATACTCAGCAGCGCCAGAGGCAGACAGTGCACCCAGTTCTTTTGAGTTTCATTGACTAACTTTCTAAGTTTGTTCTTGAGGACTCCATTGTGCCTCTCCACCAGTCCTGCAGACTGAGGGTGATAAGCACAATGGTTCTTAAGGGAAATCCCAAAGAATCGTCCCAACTGTTGTATGGTTTGATTCACAAAATGTGTACCATTGTCACTATAAATTCTTTCCGGTATGCCAAATCTAGGAATAATCTCCTTTATGAGGGCTTTTGCCACTGTTGTTGCATCCGGATTCTTGGTCGGAAAAGCTTCCACCCATCTAGAAAACATATCTACAATGACAAGGCAGTACTTTTTATTATCGCATTTGTTCAGTTCTATAAAATCCATACAAATAGTATGGAACGGATATGGCGGTGTAGGAAAACTTTCTTGTTTAGGTTTAAATGCCCCTTGTGCATGATGTTTGTTACAAATATGACATGCCGCACAAAATTTTTTTGTGTAATTTGTGAATCCATATGTTTGGAATATTCGGTTTACTAACTGTACCATCCCCCCTGCTGAGACATGGCACTGCCCATGGCTCAACAAAGCTGCATATCTAAACAAATTAGACAGCAAAATTGTTTTTTTCTCTTTGGAGATGTACAGCCCATTTTCAAGGATTGCTCCTCGTTTTTTTCATTTTTGTTTTTCTGCTTTTGTGGTAAGCGTCTGCATCGTTTTTAACATTTCTAAATCTAAAGTTTCAGAGGGTTGTAATTCCTCATCTAAAAGTAAAGTTTCTGAGTCTGAAGCTGCTTGCTACGCAGCTGCATCAGCTCTCGCATTACCTTTTGAAATTCTGTCCTGCTGTTTCGTATGAGCTACGCATTTGCAAATAGCTACTTTAGTAGGTAACTGAATAGATTCTAACAATTTTAAAATAAATTGCGCATGATTAATTGGTTTACCACTAGATGTTATCATCCCTCTATTTTTCCACTGCTGTGCAAAAACATGTACAGTAGAAAAAGCATACTGACTGTCAGTATATATGTTTACACATTTGTCTTTTGCTAAGGTACAAGCTCGTGTTAAGGCAATCAGTTCTGCTGCTTGTGCAGACAAGTTATGTGGTAAGGATTGGGCTTCTAAGGTTTCAGTGTCCGTAACTATTTCATACCCCACTAGATGTTTCCCTGTAGGGCCCCTTCTGCATGAGCCGTCCACGTAATATGTCACCTCAGCCTTATCCAAGGGAATATCCATGAGATCTTGTCTGGGTAATGTTTTCTGCTCAATTTCCTGCAGGCAACTGTGTGGTGTGCCATCCGCAGAAGTTGGGAGCAAAGTTGATGGATTTAATGTCGTGCATCATTCAATTGTCATATGAAGTTGGCTCAACAGTATAGTCATACAGGAAAGGTGTCTAGCAGGAGAAAGATAAGCTACCTTTTCTTGCAGTAAAATTATCGCAACCGCATGAGGCACTCTCAATGTGAGAGGGTGGAATAACACCACTGAGGCTGAAGCCTGTACTGCCATTGCAGCTGCAACCACTGCTTGCACACAGTGGGGCAAGGATCGCACCACTGGGTCTAACTGTGATGAATAGTAAGCTATGGGGCGTTGCTTATCCCCATGTTGTTGTGTCAACACTGATGTCATATATCCTTGCTTACAGTCTACAGTTTGAAAGAAACGTTTATGATAGTTTGGTAGTCCTAAGACTAATGAAGAAGCTATCAATTGCTTCAACCTGCAGAAAGCTATTTCTGCTTCAGATGTCCATTGCAAATAAATCCTGTGCTGCCATCGGCTTTTTGTATATGAGGTCGGTCAGTGGAGCAGATTCCAAAGCATAGTTTGGTATCTAACTCCGGCAGAAGTTAGTTGTTCCCAGGAAGGACATTATTTCCTTCTTGGATGCTGGTTTGGGTGCTTGTAAAATCACTGTTTTTCTATCCTCATCTAGTATTCTACCTTCTTTGGATATTACATATCCTAGGTATCTAACTTGTTTTCTCCAAAGCTGTAGTTTGCTTTTGTTTACTTTGTGTCCTTGTGTTGCTAAGAATTGTAACAGTGCTATGGTATCCTCTCTGCATTGCTGCTGGGTGGGGGCTGCTAGCAAGATGTCGTCTACATAAAGTAGAATTTGACTACCCCGGTGGGTGAATCCCGCCAAATTCCTAACCATTTCTTGTGCGAATATTGTTGGACTCTCACAATATCCCTGTGGTAGTCGAGTATAGGTATACCTTTTCCCCTGAAATGTAAATGCAAACCAATATTGGCTATCAGGATGTTAAGGTATTGAAAAGAAGGCATTGCTGATATCTACCACAGAGAAATATTTTTGATGAGGTTTCAAATCATTTAACAAAGTGTGTGGATCTGGCACCGTAGGTGCTCTAGGTATTACTGCATTATTTACATCCTGTAAGTCCTGAACCATACGCCATTCCCGCTTTGCTTTTTAACAGGAAATAGGGGTGTATTACATGGTGAATCAGGAAATTCTACCAGTACTCCTTCTCTAAGTAATGCTGCTATTATAGGTTTGATTCCTATCTCTGCATCCTTTCTCAAAGGATATTGTCTCTTCTGTGGTCTGAATGCTGACTTTGGTGTAATAGTAACTGGTCCTGCTGTTCGAATAAGTCCTACATCTGACTTGCCTGTTGACCAAAGAATCTTTGGTATGTTACATAAGGCTTTCTCCTTCTTCTAATAAGAATGCTAATCAGCTGTCCTCGCTAGACTGCAAGTGTACAGCTGGGTGTGCCTGTGTTAACCAATTCAGTTTTTGTTTCTGTATTCCTGCTCTGATAATTCTAAATCAGTTTGTTTCTCCCATCTCGTTACCTTTTCTCCTAGGTCTGCCCATTTTACATTTTTGTTCTTAGTTAAACTGACATGTGGTAATTGATTAGATTTGTATAGTGCAAGGAATTCTTGAGGTAATGAACAGCTAACAACACTGTTTCCCTCAGTATCCCAATACAGATTACGTAACACTAATCTGTTTGCACAATTTCTGAACAATTCTTGCTCATATTCCTTATCAGGTCCTGGTGTGCTACAGTAATACAGAGTGCAATGCAACAAATGCTGTCTGTCAGTGTCAAGGGAGGGGGATTTACTGATGGCTACGTTCATCAGTTCCTCGGCCACTGCCCCTGGACCAGTCATAACTAAGTCCTGGCTGTACCAGTAAAAAGTCTCACCCTCCGATCGCACCACAAAAGTATCAATTTGTCGCTGTGCCTCCATACCCTGCATAGTCGGAACTACTTCTATGCCAAATATCTGCATAAGGTCCCTACCTAATAGGTTCACTGGACATTTTGCAGAAATAACAATTTTACTCCTTTGAGTCATCTCTGAAACAGGGTCAGTTATTGCTATATCATGGGAAAGTGGTTCCCGGTATAGCTGTCCATTTGCAGCTTTCACTAATATATAATCAGGTGATTCTGAATGTTCCGGTAACTTGGAGGGGTGTATCAGAGTCCGTGATGCTCCAGAATCACACAGGAATTTAACTTCCTTCCCCTCCACCAGAAGTGTAACTTCCGGTTTTGTGTCTGCTAGGTAGAGCTCTAGGCTCGATAATGCTAAATCTAAAATCTCATTTTCTTCATCCTCCATGTCTACTTGCACTTCCTCTACTCCTTCTATCACATTTACATTTGTTCTTTCTTTATTGTCTTTTCCCGATGATTTCTGACTCTCATATGGTGTATCTTCACCATCATATAGTCAGTCCTCATCTCCCTTATCCTCTGTGGTTACCTTCTTATTTTGTTTGCAATCCCTAGCTAGATGTCCTTTCTTCCCGCACTTAAAGCATTCACCTCTCTTTTTCCTTTCTTCAAAGTCCTCTGTCCATTTGTAAGACTGTTTATTTCCCTGTGCATTTTTCTTACCCTTTTTACCAGACTGTAATACATAAACTTCAGCTCTGTCTTCAGCAGTGAAGACTTGCGCTTTCTTTTTCTTTTTGCTATTAAAATGTCTTTCAGCATGTCTAGCATATTCAAGTAAGGCTTGTAACCTACTTGTTCGATGATCTATCATATGCTTCGTAATGAAGCTACTAATAGGTGCAATGCAACCTTTTAAAAATGCATTTTTCAATTGTTCATACGGGGAATCATTTGTCTGATTTTCGGGAACTGTCATACCGCTATGGTTATTAAAACATTCTAATAATCTGGCATAGTACCAATCTACTGTTTCATTTTCTTGCTGTATGCATTGATTAATACAAGTCCAGTCTGCTCTAGGTTTCCATTTCTCAGAGATTCGGTCTGTAAGGCCTTTTACTCTATTGTCAAGTTCTGCGTCACTATGTGGGAGTGGCTTTAATTCTGCATTACGAGGATTCCCGGTGCCACTAATCATGTGCCAATCTGGACCTACAATTTGTCTAACTACTTTTTCTACTTCTTCCCCATTTAAGTGGTAACTTAACCTCATGCCTTGTAAATCTTCTAGGAATTTTGTAAAATTAACTTTTGGATGGGGAATTCCCTCAGTAGCCTTCCGGATATCCTCCGGTGTCCACGGCCTATATACCAAGAGGGTTGGGTCCTGTCCAACCTGTCCTGCCTGAGGATTTGGTACCTCTATAAGTGGACATATTTCTTCTTTACTCTCAGCTTGTAAATTTCTCTCCATTTGATACGATTCTATGTCCCCCTGTATTTTACGTGTTCGGGACCTAGTTTCAATGGGATCGCTAACAAACGATTTCGGTTTCACTGAGACATCAGGATACCGCGGAGGTGGGCCAGCTTGTCCACCCACTTCATATCCTGAAAAAGGGAGTGGGGGGGGGAGGAGCTGTTGCTACTACTATATTATTATCTTCTTTGTCTAAAAACAATGCCTTTGAATTATTACTCTTTTGTTCCCTACGGTTTGCTTCCTCAATCCACCTGTGTGCCTGAGGAATGCCTAATTGTCGTTGTTTTCTTGCCTGACCTTTTCTATCACTTTTAAGCTGTTTAAGAAGTTTAACAAGTGAAGATTTGTCTAATTTCCCATCAAATTCATATTTGTTAACCCATTTTGCATAATATCTAACATTATCTGCACGTTGTAGTTGCATATATTTTGCGTCTTCGGTTAGGGGTGGGTCTCGCGATGTTTTAGTGCACTGATTTCCCATGTTAATAAATGTTACGTAACCCTTTTACCACGTGGTACCACAACTTCAGTTCCTTTCACAGTTTATCTAGAATAACTGCCTACCTTATTCTGTTACCCTGATCTATGACCAAATAAACAGTAACTTTTCTTGTCCCTGATCTGTATGACAAATCTGACAAAAAAAACAATATTTACTGTAACCTAGTCCCTGATCTAAAACAGAAAAAAGGCAAAAAGTCTCCCTACCTGAGCCTCCGGTATTGAGCAGTCACAGTTCGAAGTGGAGATCCGCTCTTCAGCCACAGATCAGAAAGTGGCCAGCCTCTTTAAATGACAATTCAGTCGGAAGTCTTTTCACTCAAGAAGAATCATTTTGGTATCTTCTCCTGCATGCAGACTTCGACCACCGCTACGCTCTGATCTGCAGCTTCTGCATTATATCTTTTTTATTTCTTAATAAGCACTAAACATATACATTAATACATATTTTTCTAACACAAAATAACAGCTCTGTTGTGCTGCATACATGCCTCTTGACTCTCTCAGTCTCTTTAGATGCTTATCATGGGCCTCTCTACTTGCCATAATCTCTGGGTTGGCTGTGGAATAAAAAGAAGAGAACAAGAGAAAACCATTATGCATGCCAGTCTTGCCTATATGCAGTTTTCTATCTACTATAAATTCTCTTTATCAATATATTTGCACAACTCTGGGATGTCAGCAGTCCAGAATTCATCTAGCCACTGGTTGAGTGTATTTCTCTTCCTCCTTTTCAGGTCATTAAAGTGATGTCTACACTGTTCAGTGTGTGTAATATCAGTCACACTGGAGACAGGCTTGGCCAGACTATTCCATGCCTCGGATTTGTACTGGGAACCAATACAGTCCACCTGTAAGAGCCTCTGGTTGTGGCACTTTACAAGGAGTCTATTGAAGATTCTGGACTCCTCAACACCCCATCTGTGTGCCCTAAATTGGGCACCTTCCCTTCTACCACCAGACATGTCTGACCAGGGAAAACAGCAATAGTTAAAAATGATTTCTTGCCAATGCCTGTTATCACATTTACTGGTAGTGTGCAAACCCAAACAATGATGCTAACTGCATTTGGATGATGTTAAGTGAAGAACAACACTGCCGAACAGACAGAAAGGCAGTTTTTCAAAATGGGAGGTTAATCTAACACTTGACATTAGTTTGAGGGTTGTTTGCTGCTGGAACTGTTAGGTGATTTAACTTTGCATGCATGTACTAGGGGCATAAATTTGATGACCCGACACATTTCATGTGTGGCTTTACACACTGATAAAATACATTTTTGCAATATGGGATTCAGACCTATGCATATGTGACAAAACATTTTCTTCCATAACAGTGATTTTTTCAACCTTAACACAGAAGAAGTGCTTCATAGTTATATTCATTATTTGCATATCAAAACACATGACAGACTGAGGGTTTACCATGTATGTGTGTGACATGTCAAGGTCCTGGTTTATACATCTCTGTGTGTATGAGCATTACTGAAATCTGAAGACCATCCAAAGACAGAGAACACAATTATGAAAACAGAACACATGCTCCTCTCAACTGTCCAGATTTTCGGCTCATATTTGTGGTCTGTTCCTCATAAATTTTGTGGTTTTCTGGCATATCACTGGGATGATCTTAGGGTTGAAGTCACTAAATAATGACATACATTTGAGTTTCAGACTTCAAATACTTCACAAAATGTATGTCAAAACAAACCCTTTTACTCCTGCAACTTTCTAAGTTTATAAGAGCAGTCTTTAAAATATGTCCTTATTTCTGGGCTTTTGTCTCACACCCCCATTTTGTTGGGCTTTGTCCAGATTTCTTGCACTAAGAGGTTGAGAGGTATGATACAGAAACATATTAGTCAGTATACACTCACTCACACAAACAATTCATGCAAGATTATTAAAATTGAGTACACAACCCTTAATCAAATTGGGAGTGTGACACCTGCTGCCACAAGAATACTTAGTTGGATCTTTTCTTATTCATTATTAACTTCTGTGTGTGTGTGTGTGTGTGTGTGTGTGTGTGTGTGTGTGTGTGTGTGTGTGTGTGTGTGTGTGTGTGTGTGTGTGTGTGTGTGTGTGTGTGTGTGTGTGTGTTAGCTGCCGCAAAACTCCACTTAATGTGTTTGCATGGTGCCCAACATACCTTACCTTTAATTTCTCTACAAACTGTCTAAAATGTCTCTAAATGTTAAATGATTGTTATATACCTTGTATTGATTCTTAACCAGTGTTTTTATATTATGTCTAAATTGTTATAACTTTTTAAACTGCAGATGCTTTTGTTTTATTTTTGAAGATTGTAAAATCATTGTTCTTAAAATGTTTTATAATAATTTTGAGCTTTTCTACCCAGGCCTCTGCTGAAAATAGGCTTCTACCTAGTTGGACTTTCCAAGCAATCAAATGTCAATAAATAAATAAAATAAAATGAAATAAATAAGTGTTTTTCAACACCGTAAAAGTCAGACTTGTGCAGTGGTGCGTGCATTAAGTAGTGTTCTGTAGTTTATGTAACTATAACTAGTTAAATAGGGGTTATACTCTCACTGCAGTTACATGCTCAATATGTGTGTGTGTGTGTGTGTGTGTGTACAGTCAGAAGAAAGTGAATCTGTATCCTACTGTCAGCAGTCCAGTACAATGGAAATCAAACATTTCTAGACTTGTACATGCCTACACAGCCATTTTATACACGCTTCCCAAAATCTTCTCCCAAACATACAATGATGATGTCATCCACTATAAAGTGTTCTGCAACAGTATAAAAGTCTGACTTGTGCTGTGATGCTTGTGTTAAGTACGGTGTTTTAAAATTTTTGTAACTAGGTAGGTAGGGTTTTAATCTCACTGAAGTCAACGTGTGTGTGTGTGTGTGTGTGTGTGTGTGTGTGGGGGGGGGGGGTCAGAAGAGCATTAGTCTGTATCCTAACAATAGTTTTTACAGTGGTACTTGCCTACACATCCATTTCATGCAGGTCTCCCAACAGCTACTCCCAAACACAAGCAACCTCCACACCCCAACACAACCCAAATGACACATAGCTCACAGACTCAGTGTGCCAATAAACCACAGCCCATAAGGCAAAACAACGTACCCAACACACTAGTCATAGGTGACTCTATAGTCAGGCACATTGATGTCCCACTCACCAGGCTAAATAAGGAGAAGGTTACTGTCAGCTGCCTGTCGGGGGCTGTGATCCTCCACATAACCCATGCACTGAGGTCACTCCACAACAATTACAAATATGACTCTGTCATTGTCCATGTTGATATGAACAACCTGAGATGTAGCTCCCTGGACTACATGAAAAGAGACATGGAAGAGCTCTCCAATCTTGTAGCCCAGGCAGGTATGTCCCTAGCCCTGAGTAGCATCCTGCCATCATCCAGAATGATAATGCAGTACAAGGACAAAATTATTCACTGCAACAATTGGCTAAGCTTCTGGTGCCATTTATAGTGATCCAGTATCTGTCTGCCTGGGATGACATGGTTGACAGACCAAGATGTTTTGCCAGAGATGGCCTGCACCTGTCACCCCTGGGATTCTGGATACTGGCTAAGGCTCTTGCACCCCTATAGTGCCTTTTTTAGGCACGTTTCAAATGACAAATTCACCACTGTAACAGGAACAGGCAAGTAAAAACCAAGGGTAATGCTACTCAATGCTAGAAGTCTAAATCTCAAAATGCACTCACTCGAGGCCCTCCTTAAAATGGAGAACATCAATATCTGTTCAAGGCTCTAGAGAGCACTCCTGCATTACTAGGCTATAACTCATACCACACGTTTCGGCCATATAACGTGGACCAGAACACCAAAGGCGAAGGTGTGTCCATATTCATTAAGGATTTCCACACTTCCAGGATAGTTGCACAGCATAATGCATCTGAGGTTATCCAAGTGCAACTAACTCTGAGCAAAACTGCAATCCAAACTGTAGCTTGCTACAGATCCCCCACCGTGCCCCCAGGATTCCCACTCCTCTTTTTTTGATATACTGGAAATATTAGGATTCAAACAAACACCCTAATAATGGGCGATTTCAACTATCCCACCATAAACTGGGAAAACTACTCATGTACCAACTCCTTCACTCAACACTTTCTGGAATTCATAAATTCCAATGCCCTGGATCAACTTATCCACACCCCCACCAGGGGCAACAATATCCTAGACCTAGTCATTACCAACATGAGTGACCAGTGTTCCACACCTGTCAACTCCTCGTTGGTCAGATATGACCATAAGTTAATCACCCTAGATATCCACATCCCGCCCCTACTCACCATTAAGGAAACCATGGTAAAAAATTTCTCCAAAGCAAACTTCATGCTTCTTAAGACGGAAGTGGCGAACTTCATGACACCCATGCAGATGGACAATACAGTTACGACTGCTGAATCCTACACAAGTGCACTCTGTGAGCACTTACATGAGTGCATGGATCATGCTATCCCAAACAGAACCAAGATATGCTATCTTCCAAAAAAAGGAAGCCAATCTGTTGATCCACTGCCATAAACAAACTCTACAACAGAAGGAAGAAACTGTTGCAAAAGAGAGTAAAATCCTATGAGTAGAAGAGCTCCCTGGTAAGCCTCAGTAAGAAGCTGAGATCCCTTATAAGATCCTCCAAAGCTAGCTATGAAAACAAAATTACCACTGATTCTAAGGGCAACCACGAAGCATTCTATAGCTATGTCAAGAATCTCAATGGCAACACCCAGATCTGCTTTGAGTTACAGCACAATGGCATGAAAATTACAGAACCAACTGATATTGTAAACATCCTGGCAGATAGGTTCAGTGCTAACTTTACCCCCCCTCGCACCCCCCCAAATGGCCTATATCTATACAGGAAGAATGCAGAGTCCCTGTAATCACATCTATGCAGGTAAAAGATGCACTCTCTAAAATCAAAAACACAGCATCCATGAGACCGCGCAACATCTCAGGCTGCGTTTTACACAAACATCTGAACGAACTGGCTCCCCACCTAAGCAGCATGCTCAATCATAGTCTCATGTCAGGCTTTGTGCCCACTGAATGGTGCACAGCAACAGTTATCCCACTCCATAAAGGTGGAGCCACCCCTGATCCTGGGAACTATCGCCCTATTAGCCTGACGAGCCTGGTCTGCAAGACCATGGTTCATATCATCATGGAACTCATAAACAAAGACATTGGTAACCTCCAAACTCTGGATCCCACCCAGTTCAGGTTTGTGATAGGCAGATTATGCCTTCTGAACGTGATCGGCTTCTTTGAGGCAGTCACCAAAGCCATAGACGAGGGTAAGGTGGTTCACACAGCCTATCTTGACCTCGCCAAGGCTTTCAACACCATCCCCCATTCTGGAATTATAGCTAAACTCACTAAACTAGGTATAAATCCCTACATCACAAGATGGGTTGCCAACTGGCTCACTGACAAAACCCACACTGTGAAAGTTTCAGGCTCCAAATCTGACTTCAAACCAGTGACAAGTGGAGTACCACAGGGTTCAGTCCTGGGACTACTCCTGTTTGGTATCTACTTCTCTGAAGTACAGGCTAACACGGAAGGCCTCTACCTAATGAAGTTCACAGATGGCTGCAAACTGAGAGTCATAGTCGAGTCCCCAAATGATGTGGACATCCTACAGAAGGCCCTCACTGAGACAGATGCCTGGTGTCAGAGACATGGCCTCAAGCTCAAGGCCAAAAAGTGCATTGTCATCCCCTTTGGTAAAAACTCTGTACCCATGAACTACCACATAAACGGCAGTCTACTTAATGCCGAATGTGTGATAAGAGACCTTGGGACCCAGGTGGGCAGTAGTCTCTCCTATGATAAACACATCGCTACAGTAGTCATAAAATCCTTCTACGTGGCACACCTCATCACAAAAGGGATTGCATCCATGAAAAAAGAGGTCATTGTTCCCCTCTACTCGGCACTCATTAGACACATTATAGAGTACAACACCCCTTTTGGAATGTACCTCACAAGACATTTGCAGCAGCTGGTCTGCACTTGTCGCCCCTGGGATTCAGGTTACTGGCTAAGACTCTTGCCACCCCTATAGTGCCTTTTTTAGGCAAAGTTCAAAGGACAAAACCACCACCGCAACAGGTTCAAGCATGCAAATTCTGAAGGTAATGCTACTCAATGCTAGAAGTCTAAACCTCAAACTGCACTCTCTCGGGGCACTCTTAAAAATGGAGAACATCGATATACACCCCTGGGATCACTTCATTGGCTCTGCTTAACAGGGGCTCAGTTAATTAATCACTTGGGCAGCGAAAGCCGACACACTGTGGCTAGGTTTATAAATGCCCTTGGGCAGATAGCCTAGTACCTACCTATGAACCTATGAACCTATATCTGTGCAGTAACTGAGACCTGGTTCAAGGGTCCAGAGAGCACCCCTGCAATACCAGACTACAACTCTAACCAAACTTTTCGGCCATCAAACCAGGATCGAAACACTAAAGGTGGAGGAGTGTCCATATTCACCAAGGATATTCACACCACCAGGCTAGTTGCCCAACACAATGCGTCTGAAATTCTCCAGGTGCAACGAACACTACGTAAGACTGCAATCCAAACTGTAGCTTGCTACAGATCACCCACCATGCCCCAAGATTCTCACTACACCTTTCTAAACATACTGGAAAATATTAAGATACAACCAAACACCATAGTACTGGGTGACTACCCTGTCAATTAACTGGGAAAATACTCATGTACCAACACCTTTGCCCAGCGGTTCTTGGAATTCATAAATTCCAATGCCCTGCACCAACTAATCCATTGTCCCACCAGGGGCTCTAGTATCCTAGACCTAGTCATTACCAACATAGGAAATCGATGCTCCACACCTCCACACCTATGGTCACCACCTTGTTGGTCAGGTCAGACCATAAGCTAATCAACCTTAACATGCACATCACACCCCCTCCCCCCAGTAAGGAAACCTCCATAAAAAACTTCTCCAAAGTCAACTTCATGCTACTCAAGTCAGAAGTGACAAACTTCATGACACCCATGCAGATGAGAACTGAAAGTTCGACTGCTGAGTCCTACATTAAGGCACTGTACGAGCACATCCACTCATGCATGAGTCGTGCCATCCCAAATAGAACCAGGATGCTCTCCTCCAAAAAATGAAGCCAATCTGGTGGTCCCCTGCCATAAACAAACTTTACAACAAAAGGAAGAAACTGTTGTAGAAAAGTGGAAATCCCAGGATGCAAAAAACTCCCTTACCAGCCTCAGTAAGAAACTGAGATCCCTCATAAAATCCTCCAAAGCTAGTTATGGAAATACAATTGCCAAAGATTCCAAAGACAACAACAAGGCATTCTATAACTATGTCAAGAATCTAAATGGCAATGCTCAGATCTGCTCTGAGCTACAACAAATGGCATTAAATATACTGATCCCAAGGATATTGCCAATATCCTGGCAGATCGATTCAGTGCCAAATTCAACCCCCTTCTCACCCTCTAAATGGCCCATCTCAATACCAGAAGATTGCCAAATTCCGGTAATAACGGCCACACAGGTAAAAAACGCACTCCCAAAGCTAAGAATACAGCATCCATCGGTGCAGATGACATCCCGGGCTGTGTACTACATGAACTACAAAATAAACTGGCACCTAACCTAAGTGTCATGTTTAACCATAGCCTCACCTCAGGCTTCATGCCCAATGAATGGCACACAGCTATGGTTATCCCACTCCACAAGGGGGTATCTACCTTGGATCCCAGGAACTACCGCCCCATCAGTCTGATGAGCCTGATCTACAAGGCCATGGAATGTATTACCATGGAACTTATAAACAAAGACATTAGTAACCTTCAAACACTGGACCCCACCCAGTTTGAGTTTGTGAAGGGCCGATCTTGTCTCCTGAACCTGATTGACTTCTTTGAATCAGTCTCCAGAGCAGTGGATGAGGGTAACGTGGTCCACACAGCCTATCTGGATGTCGCCAAGCCTTTTGACACAATCCCCCACTCTGGAATCATAGATAAACCTACTATGCTGGGCATTAATCCCTACATCATTTGGTGGGTTGCCAACTGGCTTACTGACAGAAGCCACACTGTAAAAGTAGCTTATTCCAAATCCGGCTCCAGATAAGTGACAAGTGAAGTATCTCAGGGTTCAGTCCTGGGACCACTCTTGTTTGGCATCTACTTCTCTGAAGTACAGGCCAATACTAAGGGACTCTGGCTAACAAAGTTCGCAGATGACTGCAAACTGGGAGCCGTTATTGAATCCCCAAATGATGTGGATCCTCTACAAAAGGGCCTTACAGAAACAGATGCTTGGTGCCTGAGCCATGGCCTCAAGCTCAATGCCAAGACATGTATAGTTATCCCCTTTGGGAAAAAACATGTACCCATGAATTACCAGATAGGTGGCAGTACACTAAACACCAAAAGTGTGATAAGAGACTTAGGGACACAGGTGGACTGCGCTCTCACCTTCGATAACCACATCACCACAACAGTGAGGAAATCCTTCTATGTGGCACACCTCATCACTAAGTGCTTTTCATCCAGGAAAAAGGAGGTAATTGTCCCACTGTACTCATCCCTCATTAAACCCATTATAGAATACAACACCCCATTTGATATGTACCTCTCAAGACACCTGCAACAACTGGAAAGGCTGCAGAAACACCTCACTAAAAGAATCACAGTCCTAAAGCAGATTCCCTATGCTGACCACCTATAAAAACTCCAGCTATACTCTGTTGCATATCGTCTATTCAGAGGTGATCTCTGCTTAACATACAAGGCCATGTCAAACCCAGAGCTGTTGGACACGCTACACTTAAAGAAATCCCAATCCCTTAGAGCCACACGTTCCAGGGATCTAAACCTTGTCATCACAATAAACAAAACATGTGGAGGGATAGGTTCCTGACCCAGAGACTCCCCAGACTCTGGAATATACTGCCCATACATGTCAAGCAGAGCGCCTCTTTGGCCCTCTTCAAAAGGAACCTTGACAATTGGATGGGAGAAAGGAAATTCACCCCAGGGATCACATCAGTCGCCCTGTTAGACAGGAGTCCAGGAAGTAAATAGTGTGGGAAGAAATAGCCAGGGAATTGTTATGGCTAGGCTTGTATAGGCCCTAGGGCCGATAGCCTAGTACCAACCTATGAACCTATGAAAGGCCAGAGAAGTACCTCACAAAGAGGAGTTAACTGGCCTCAAACTGATTCCCTACACTGTCCATCTCAAAATAACTCCAGCTTTACTCTGTAGCATTTCGCCTACTCTGAGGAGATCTCTGCCTAACATATAAAGCTATGTTAAACCCATTGATGTTGGACATGCTACACCTAAAGAAATCCCAATCCCTCCAAGCTACATGCTCTAGGGACCTAAACATTGCCACCACAATAAACAGGACATGCTGGAGGGATAGATTCCTGTCCCAGAGACTTTCTATACTCTGGAACAAGCTACCCATCTATGTCAAGCAAAGTTCCTCATTAGCACTCTTCAAGAAAAATCTTAATGAGTGGATGGGAAATACTCCTCGGGGATCACTTCTGTGGCTCTTCTCAACAGGGGCACAGGAAATTAACTTTCTTGGGTGGCTTAAGCCAGGGAACCTTGTTGGCTAGGCTTACTTAGGCCCTTGGGCCGATAGCCTAGTACCTACCTATGAACCTATGAACCTAAACATACTCTGCTGATGTCATCAGCTATGACGTGTTGTCTGACATTATGAAAATGAGACTTGTGCCATGGTGCTTGCATTAAGTACTGTGTTTTATAGATAAGAAGAAAGAGTTACTCATCTCGTAGCAGTCAACTTGTGTTTGTGTTTTAGTTAGTTCACATTCTGGACTCCATTTTAGAACAGCAAGTGAGACACTCCAAATACCATCTTCTTTTCACTGGACATTGCTGATACCATCAGCTATAAAGTGTTGTCTGACACTATAAAATCAGACTTGTAATGTGGTGCTTGTGTTAAGTACTTCACCCTGTAGATAGGTAGGTAGGAGTTCTCTTCTCAATGTGTGCTTGTATTAGCTGTCGGAGAGACTGTTTTAGAGCAGTGTGTGAAACAATCCTCCTAACATCTTCTTGAAACACAATGATAATGTCATCCACTATAAATTGCAGTCTGACACTTTTTAAGTCAAACTTGTGTTATGGTGCTGATGTTTAGTACTGTGTTCTCCAACTTCTGTAACTAGATATTTAGGGCTTATAATCTCACAGCAGTCAACTTGAGTATATGTTCATCCAAATAATATTTTACAGACAAATTTCCACCAAGATGTGACTCCACATCTATGTCAGACACTCATCTCAACATCATCTTCTCAGCATACAGTGCTGCTATCATCCTGTAGAAAGTGCACTGTGACACTGTTAAAGTCAGACACGTGGTGGTGCTAGGCTTACATTGTATGAAATCCAGCTTCTATACCTCCACAAGTTTAATTTTCAAATCTGACCTTAGTCAACTGCTGTGTGTGTGTGTGGTTGGTGGTATATTATGGACATTGTATGATCTTTTACATCTCTTTTCATTTGACTCCCATTGAGGAGAACCTTTAACATAGCGCTATGAATCCAACACCCCCTTTTCCCTCTGTCCACATAACATCTTTTCTGTAGAGGAGTAAAGAATGTCATCATCTCAAAGATGCATACATCAGAGTTCTTCCATGACCCACTGCAGGCCATATCCAGACCACTGGATGTGTGTTTATTAATTCTCTCATGGTGTGTTGACATGTCACATATAGACAGAGGCAGTATGTAATACAATCAAACACATACACCATACTCACATACCCCTACTATCTTCCATCCTATAGATATTGCAATTTTAGTTTAAGTGCCATTTGTCATTCAGCCACCACAGTGTCACTTGCAGTATAGCACAGGTGTGCCTGTGTATACCTACCATTGTTAAATGTTCTGTGAGATACAGCAATATATCATAGAAATTATATGAGCACAAATACCATGTTTGAGTGGTGCAATGGTGCAGTGGTTAGAGTTGTTACCTCACAGTGAGATGTTTTGGAGTTTGATTCTTAGCTGGGGACTTTTGTGTGGAGTCTGCATTTCCTCCCTGTGTTTGTGTAGGTTTTCTCTCACATTCCAGTGGGCTCCACTGAAAATTGGCTCTGTCTCATTCAGACTTTCCTGGTAAACAAATAAAAAATAAAATGCAATGCTGTTATATACACAAACATATAAGTAGTTTTAATTCAATAGCAACCTCTGTGAATTCATTGTATGCACAATTATGTTGCTATTCACAAAGATTATTGAGGTGGTCTCCAACAGCATTTGTGTTAGTAACTTTTCTGCATGAACCACATTCAACTCATTTGTAATGTGTCCATATATGGTATCAAGACACACATATGTGCAACTGAGGTCATTACATGACATTTATAGAGCTGTATGACTGTGTGAAGACTTCCACTGTGTGGCATGTAATGCATACCCAAGGTTGTATTTGGAGGTGTTTGAACAAATCATTTTTTAAAGAAGTACAAAATGATATGGAGAATACACAACTAAGCACAGAGCTAATTACGGATGGTACCACACATACTCAACAGTAGGAAATAGACAATCTGCTAGCTGACATGTTATGATCAAAGTTTACCCACCTGTCCCCATCTGACATCACCCAAGGTATATGTGCAAACAAAACTCAGCTTATTTTCTCAAAAGAGTAGCTCATCTGTGTGTTCTTTATGGATAGAAACACAGCATCAGTGGGCCCTGACACCATCCCAGGTTGCCTTTTTAATGACTTGCAACCTGATCTAGCAGTAACAGTTGGATCTCTTCTTAACCATAAGCTCCACACAGACTATGTTCTGGCAGAAGGGTATACAGCAACAGTCATCCATCTGAACAAGATGGGACCATCACTTAACCCAGGGAATTATAGACCCATAAGCCTGACTTGCCTCATCTGTAAGGCAATTAAGGGAATCATCATGGACCTTATCAAAAAGGACACAGGTAATCTCCCAACTGTGTACTCAAGCCATTTTTGATTCCTTAAGAATACATCATGTCTGTTAAATCTGTTTGACTTCTTTAAGAAGATCACCAAGGGCATGGATGAGGGAAAGACTATGAATCCCACCTAACTAGACCTTGGCAAGGCATTTGACACAAATATACACTCAGGTATTACAGATAAACTGTCTCAACTGGTCATACACATATACATCACCATGTGGGTAACCAAATGGCTCACCAACAGGACACATACTTTTGAAGTGTTCAAATTCACCACTAGAAAGAGGCCAGTGACCAAGCCCATACCACAGGATTCTGTATTACTCCCCTTCCTGTTTGTTTATCACTTCCCAAAATTCAAGACAAACTTAGACAGCCTTTGTCTTACCAACTTTATGGATGACTACAAAATATGGACAATCATTGATTCATCAAACACTACTGATATACTACAGAAACTATTAATGCATAAAAATGATTTGTGCCAGAGGCATGGAAACATACTACATGAACACAAAAGCATAATTATTCCCTTTTGAAAAGCAAATACCCAAGCTAATTAGAATCTAGGCAGCACACCTCTATGAGAACACCTAATGTTACATGATCTGGGTACTCAGTTACATAGTAATCGGAACATCAAGCACCATGTGTCCACAGTGGTGACAAATCCCTTGTATATGGCACAACTCAGAAATATTGGGCAGACCATCCACATCAAAAGACATTATAAAGTCATTGTACTTAGCCCTCATCACACTAATAATTGAGTAAAAAGCACCCTTTTGCATGCACCTCACCACACATCTGCAACAGCTTCAGCAACTCCAGAGTTTTTGCACAATGAAGATAAATGGTGTAAACAACAAGCCATATGCAGAAAGATTGCAAGCCCTATCCCTGTTTTATATCTATAACTGTCTACTAAGGATCAATCTCTGCCTGGCATACCTGGTACCCTACAACCAGCCCTTGATGGCAATGTTACACATTAACTCAAACTGCACAAGGTTCACTCATTCCAAGGATGTCAACCTAGCCTCTGACATAATAAATCATGTTGGAGAGATGGATACATCCCTCAGACACTATCCCTTCTCTGGAACATGCTTGCCATTCATGTAAAGCAAAGGCCTTTCCTGACCCTCTTCAAGTGCAGCATATATAAATGGATGGTTAATCATGAATATACTCCTGGTGTTGTGCCCTATGTCCCTCATGGATACAGGTTGTTGGTATTAGATAACATAGCAAAGGTACATCCTTGTGTGAATATTGTAGCCTGGTACTCTCCTATGCACCTATAAACCTATGAGGTTCAATTATATCCAAGGTAAAACTATAGTGTGACTGTACAGCTTCTTGGATGTACCAATACATCACATCAGTATTACCAGTTGATAGCTTCCATAAACATATATGCATGTATATCAGATTTCATGATAGTATAACATTTTCTGTGACAATGTCAGTGTGACAGAGATTGTGTGGCACATCTTGAGTCTTACTGTACTGATAGAAAGTGTGCTGCATGTATTGTTTAGAATGTGAACAATATTGCAGTGACAGCTTCCTTGCTCATCGAAGCTAGACTTTACAGTGCTGGAGTTTCTGTGCACATGAGCATAACTGATGCATTGCCACAAGTTTCACATAGTGCTGTGCATTCATTATGATGGATCAGTTCTGAACTCACACATAAATTGGGGATGCTGCAGACAACATCCATTGCTATTGCATATGTCAGATGCATTCAATACACAGCTGTGTGTAGGGAACCCACTTATACTAATGTGTTATTTTTAAGTATTGTTATCTATATAGCCAAAACCTATATCACCCAGGGGTGCTTTACTCAAATGTATGACTTTTGACACAGTGAACTCCCATGCATCTTGTCAGCCATACATAAGTATTCTTTGTGATGCACAGCCATTAGTAGTAGACAATGCAGACTTCCCTTCAAGGTGTTCTGCAAGATGCATGTGTGATAAATCTTTCTATGATGCACCCAGTAAATGCACAGCTCATTGAGAACATTGATGGTGTGGATTACATTCTTGAAGGTGTGGATTGTGGCTTATGTGTCATACAAACCTCTCCAATGGGCACAATAGCCCCTAATTTAAACTATAGGTATAACACTGTACCTCTTAACACCTTCAAAAAGTTGCCATTTTTGAGGAATGTGTGTTGAATTCCCTTTATTGATTACTGAGAAATCAGTACAACTGTACATGTCACGTTCCTGCAGAACATGTATAATTCCTTACAGTTATATATTTTATGTCAGTGTCACATACTAATGGCGATATTAGTTTAAAATTGTCCATGGGCTTGTTGCTATGTGTCTCTGATTGGTTGAGATCTATAGTGACCTTTCAGTCATAGTCAAGCAACTCATTTTACAAGCTATCACAATATGCACATACCCCTATTATTTATACCATCCTTGCTAAATGTCCTCTCCAGTGATCATGTCAGGATGTATATATCACAGACAATCGTCTTCATTGATAAGTGGCCTTGTGTAACAGTTATATAACACATACTATAATGTGTGATGACATAAATAATATACTCCTGTAGGAGTTGTAAATAGCAGTATGTACTATGCTATGTACCTATGTGCTTAATGTTATACTACTAATTTGTCTTTGGAGTATATGTACATTGACATACCATTATGAGGAGTACATTACCATATATCACATGTACTCTTCCTCTTTCTTCATTCCTAATATTCATGTCTGTGGATCTTTCCAATACATACACTTCCCCATACTAGTGTATTTATAATGCATTCTATGTATCCTTGATATTACAATATTCCAAAACATGTTGTACTGTACATTGAATTGAGTACACTTTTATATATAATGTGCAACTATTGCTGTCACTGCAGCAGTTTTAGCCCTAATGATCATTGTGTCTGTCTGCACAATTTTGTAGAACAAGTTTATCCATAGGTAAACTTGTCTGCTTGTTCTATATGCATTTGTGCTGTTTTACACTGTTTCCTGGCTGGCAACACTGTTGCTGGCCATGAAACCTTGCTTCTATCCATCTAAGCACAAATGTGCAGCATGTATATGCAATTAGCACTACTGCTTATCATGGAAAAATGTAAACCCTGTGTAGGTTTTGTGCAAAGCCTACACAGAGATTATTGAATCCATGGACATATCTTTTAAAGTTAGACATCACCTGTCTACCTGATTTCCTATTCACCTTTAAGATATCCTTTCCAATTCTACTATTCATACTCCTCCAGGCATGACTTTCACACGTGTTCTGAATGCCCCATTACTTTTATTTTTCAGCAACATTGCCACATGTCTTAACAGGCATATAATGCACAGTAATATCATTGGCCCCAAAGGCTCAATTGTTTCCCATAAAGTCATACTTCTTTTGCCTACATGTCCATTAAGCCTTGTATTGCCATCCTAATTCTTGTTTTGAATCTGCTTCATTGTGGGAACACTTACACCCCTAAATAGTTTTCACTGAGCATGGTAGCACAAATTTCTATTTTTCCTCCTTTTTCAATCCCGATCACTAAAGATTTCAATTTAACTCTTTTTTATCTCTACACTTTTGAAGTATATCTAACAAATGTGATAACATCCATGCTACATCCAATACAACAATTGACAAACATACTAATACTATTATGCTCCCCTCTTCTTCCCATCCTATGAAATGGCTTTCTTGTCACTTGGCTAATTTTTCCATCAGCAGTAAGGATACCCCTAGTGATAACATCCTTTTCTCATTCTTGTTTGTAATGTAACCCTATCAGATACTTCTCTATTTGCTCTACTTGTTACTGCCATGTTACTAAATAATACTTGGTCCCTTACAGTAGTATGGTTCCCTTTCTTTTGCTCTAATATTCTAAAATGCATCGCTCTTTAAGAGTCAAAAGCTTTCTGCACACCAAATAATACTATGCAGCCTCACCATCCCAACTCTTTCTCCCCACCAAATGAATTTTAATAAAATAATCAAATATTATATCAATGATTTGTCATACAAAAACCCTGCTGGAGACTAACTGACCACTTTTGTCAAAATTTCATCCAATGTAGCTGCCATGACTCTAAAGAACATTTTGCCAACAGCATTGCTGAGAACGTGGTTATATAACTAGTGCATTCTTCTTTCTTCTCTGTACTTTTAAACAAAACTACCATTCCACCTTTCTCAAAGAGGCTGGTATACACCTGACCACACCTATGTTATTGAATAACCTGGTCAATTTCCTTCCAAACTCAAATGCTACTACTTATTTATAACAATCTACTGGAAATCCACCAAGACTTCCTGTCTCCACGACTTTCATATGCACCATTCCAGCCATTAACTCTCCACTGAAACCTCCTGCACTCAAACATATTTATCAACACCCCATTCTTGCTCTATAAGCTAGAGTAGAAGTCTCTATAAACCTGTCTATTTTCTCTAATAGGAATCACCCTTTTGCAATCACTTGCTACAAGACTAGCTATCCATGCCTGTTTTTCCCTCTGTTTTAACTCTGCCTGATTTTGCCATCCTAACAATGACTAATTTGGCATTTCTAATTCTAACTCATTTGGTCATCCTAACTCTGCCTGCTTTGGTCATCCTAATTCTCCCTGATTTGGCCATCCTAACTCTGTCTAGTTTGGCCAACCTAACACTACCTGATTTGGCCATCCAAACTCTTCCTGATTTTGATTTTTCCTCCAGTTCCTCCAGTTCATACACATCTAGTTCTCCTTCCCCTCTTTGCTATTCCCCATCTTCTGTTCCTTTTTGTATCTCCTTGATAACTTCTTAGCCTTATTCTTCTTTGCTTTTTTATTCACACTTGTTGTTGTGTCTTTTGGCTTTTCCCGGTTAGGGGTTGCCACAGTGGAACTCCGGTCCTCTAATGATTGGCAGTAGATTTTTATGTGCCGAGTTGCCAGCTCTGATGCACAACCTTCAATGAAGGTACGCCCATTCATGCATGTCTCCACACAGAAGACGCTCTAGCTGAGAATCTAACAGGACAACATCATACTGTGAGGTGACAACGCTACCACAGCACCACCACTGCAGTTCTATAACCCATAATTTCTTCTTTCCATTTCATATTAAGTCCATCCCATTATATAATACCAGTTATACATTCCTTCAGTCCATTAAGTTCCATTGCTTCAGTGTACTCCACTCAATTTATCTGATTGTATGTTCATAAGTTCATAGGAGGCCACTAGTCTATTGACCTGTGGGTTGTTTTAAGCCTAGCCTATTACTCCCACTATATTTCAAGAGAAAAAGTCTAGTCAATGCATAAGATTATTATTAGTTATGACTGCCCATGTCCAAGAGGGATGTGGGAGCTATTTCTGGCAAGAACTTGTGGTTTCCCATCCATTTATCAAAGCTCCTTTTGAACAGGGTCATAGAGGTGCTCTGCTTAACATGAATTGGTAACCTATTCCAGAAAACTGGCAATGTCTGTGAGATGAATTTGTCTCTCCAGGATGTCCTGTTTAAATTGCAGGCCAGATTTAGGTTTCTGGAGCAGGTAATTTTAGTCCCATTTGACTAATGGATGTGCAGCAATTCATCAGGTTGGGGTCAGAGATTGCTTTGTAAGGGAGGCACAAGTCTCCCGCAAGCAACCTATATGCTACTGAGTACAGTGACAAAGACTTTAGTCTGTCTGTATAAGGCATGTGCTGAAGACCCTGGATCTTCTTAGTTACAAATCTCTGGGGTCTCCAGTTTCTGCAGGTACCTTGTATGGTACATACCAAAGGGGGGTTATACTCAATTATGGACCTACTGTTCACTTCTAAGGGTTTTATGTGCATATATGCAAAGCATCACCCCTCACTTCCATTCTATTGCCATCAATGAATGCTCCAACTCACACCCATTCGTTTCTATATCCATTAAAATTCTATTTAGTCTGCTTTATTGTTTGGTTTTATTTCTATTAAGGATAAACTGTTTTCTTTATTAAATGCCTTTCTCTATATATGAGATAGCCACAGTTCCTATATTCTCTTATTAAGACTTATTTTGGCATCTAGCATGGAGTTGTACTTTCACATATAATCTACATTGTAGTCTCCTGCCCAGATTACCATATTAGCCAATTGTCTCAGCTTTCCTTTAGCTTTTATGCATTCTTCTTGGCTATTATAATGTCTTCATTCAGAGTTTAATATGAAATTATTACAATTCCCATTTGTTCATAAACCCCTTTACACCCTACTTGTCACCTTATCTTCCTTCTACATTTGCATTGTAAAGCCATCACATGACTTCTCTCATCTGTATCACCGCTCTTCTTTTCCTACAGCATTATTACATTTCATTTACTTCACATTCTTGGATATTTTTTTTTCACCTCTATCCTTTCTTTTGCTTGTTTTTTTATTTCCCTTTTACCTGACTTCAATTCCTGTAAATTGACATTTATTGGGCTATTTATTTCCCCAACTTCCATGTAGATATTTTTGCCCCTTCCCCATCCTATACCCATGCAGTACTTGTTCCTGTCTCCCCTTATTATTCTGTAAGCCTATTATTTCCTTAAGCTTGAATATTTCTCATACATCACATATACCTCATATATTGTCCTCCTCTTGCACTATAATCTTAGTAATCTCTGTTTCATTATATTTTTTTCATGTGTATTTGATTAGATATTTGTTCCCCTGCTGAATAGCAGCCATATTACAACTTACATACAACAATCCTGCTATCATTCTTAATATTCATTCATTAAATATTTTCTTAGCAATTTAACCCCTTTGAGTGTTATATTGCTGAATCAACACATTCATTTTGATTGAAAGCAAAGTAGATTTTTCAATATGTTTGAACCTGGGAAAGGAGAATGGGATTTGAATTAAGCACATTGTAACTTCTGAACACAATCTAGACTGCAAATATTTTTGACTGAATGGAAATAGCAAGACAATCTCTTCGACCTCAGTAATGTACATATTTTTATGAAGTAGTTTAATAAGCTAAAATATATTTAAATATTTTGATATTTGTCATGTTAAGAGTGTTAATAAATTTTAAGATATGGACATTTGTACTTTAAAAAATTAATTCAGAACTTTTGTTAGATCTATAAATTATGTGTGTATCTTTTAGCATGATAAATATGTGTTTTGATTTCCGTTTTGTATTATAGTTAGTATGGTAAGATTACATGTCCACTCTAAGTTTACAGATGTCTTTATCTCTTCAGGTCCCACTTTGCTCTATTCTACTTATTGTTTTAGATATTTAGTTATAATCATGTTGAATGAGTGAGTGGTTTAGGATTATTTAATTGATAATTTACTCCTCTAATGTATAACTGGGTGTACAGCACACTATTCACTGGATTATTTAATATTTGTAACTAATAGAAGAGGAGACTTAAATTTTTATGTAGTAATAGGTGAATAGTTTTAAATGGGAAGATATATAACTAAATTAATAGTCTCTTATTATTTTTGATGTGTATATAGTAGTATATTAATTATTTGTAACTCACGATAACTTTTGGCTATCTTTTAATGAATTTTTAGGTACTGGTAGGTTGAGAGATAGTATAGTACAGGCAAACTAGGAATGTTTCTATCTTTAGTAGGTAGTGCTTTATTAGCAATATATACAGTTATAGTTGTAGACTTTTGTTTGTTTTCTTATTTATGAGTTTTAGTAGTTTAATTAGTAGAAAGAAATAATTCAAAACATGTGGAATGTTAAGATAGTGTTAGATGAATGCATTAGAGTCTTATATATAATCAAATTAATATGGTGCATATGTATGTCATATTATCTTTTAAAACAAATCTTTTCAAACATACAGTATGGATACTATTAATCTATTATCTATTAATGTAAATGGATTAAATAGTGACAACAAAAAGAAACCATAAACGAGACAGCTAAAATTAAATAGAGGAGACATTCTATTCTTGCAAGAGACTCATTTGATAGATAAAGATAACCAAAATTTAAAAAACCTTAGGCTATGAAATGTTATCATCTGCTTCTTTTAACAAAAAGAAGAGAGGAACTGTTATACTTTGGAGAAAATCTACTGTAATGCCTAAGGTCATGGACTCCATTAATGATCCCAAACGGATCTATATATTTGTATTAAATTTAATGGCAAATTCTATACACTAATTGTTACTGGTTCCCTGATATAGGCACAAGAGTGGGTAAAGATCACTTAAACTTACAAAGTCATTGGAAGGGTAGTTCAATTTTAGCAGGAGATTTTAACTGCATATCTGTTGAAAGCTAAAATACTGACGTCAGCTAAAACACTAAGATGGATTAGTAATAATAATTCAGTTGATTTACTAGTAAAAGCAGAAGATAAAGCATTGATCTTCATTCATTATTCTTATGCACATGGGATGCAAACTAGAATTGATAGGATTTATGCCTGTATAGATTTCTTTTATAAAGTGAATTATTTTAAAGCTATTCCTGGCCTTATCTGATCATAACACACTAAATATTAACATATTAGTGGATATAATGAAATTTCAGATTATTTGTAGAATCACAGTATATGTGATGAAATTAAAAGAATTTAAGTGTTATGTTAAAGAACAAATTGAGATTTTCTTTATCTTTGAATGATAATGGTCAGGTTAGTAAAGTCATGCTATGGGACTCCTTAAAACTGCATATTAAATATAGAATGGGGAGATATGCTACTAATAAAAAGAGTTAGATAAAGAGTTGTTAGAAATGCAAGATGAAATACACAAAGGAAGGTTTGAACACCAAACAAAAAATTAGATAATACTGAAGTCATTAAAAATAAATGACACAATATAACAGTTTTAACACTAAAAGTGGATATAGCTTTAGAAAAAAAATTAAACTGCAGTTATGCGATGACTTCAAAAAGTCTACATAGATTAGCTAATAGAAGTAATATATTAAGCAAAAAGGCATAAATCAATATTATCCAAAATTCTCACACTAATAAGCTTACTTCTGACATAAAGGAAATGCTTAACATTTTTAAAAAATTAAATTAAGCTCTTAATAAAGACAAAAACAGTAATCCTGATGATTATGAAATTGACAAGTATTTCAAGAAAAAAATTTACTAATAAACTTAATAACCAACAAATATTTCTGTTGAATAAGCCTGTTATCCTGATAGAAATTAAAAAAAGCTTTAAAAATGGGAAAAAAATGGTAAAGCTCCATGGCTAGATGGTTTGAGTATGGAATGATATAGTCTACTTCCATTAAATATTTTAGAATTACTGAATGAGGTGTTCAAGATAATTCAGCATGACAAAATAATTCCTCCCTCATGGAAATTTCACCTATACTTAAACAGGGTCTATATTAAATCAGTGAATGCTTAAAAAAGCAAACACTGATTTATTGACCCAATGTAACTGAAAGTTTACAATCCCAAACACTTAGAACAGCATTTTTTCCAAGAAAAAAAATGCTGTTCCACAGAAGAAAAAAAAACCTTTAAAACATTACATAAAGTGGGGGGCTTTGCCCACCACACTACCCCTACTTAAATATACCAACTACGAGATTGCACTACTGTGACAAAAACAGCAAAGTAACGGAGGCGGCCAAGTGATTTCTTTCCCAGGGAAAGAAATCGCTTATATGCCATTTCACTATTTTGCCATTTTGTGTTTTTAAGTTTGATCAAGACGCATTTGAGAGAATAATCTTTGATCATATAATAGGAACCACTTAAACAAAGAAAGGATAAAAAGTTAGTTTTGTCATATAGACCTGTTTCATTATTAAATGCAGACTATAAAATATTTGCTTCCATTTTCATTACAAGAGTACAAGATATAGTAGACAAATTAATTAATAGAGATCAAACAGGATTTATAGTCAAGAGATCAACATATGATAATATAAAATGGTAGCAAGTATCTTAGATATACCAAAGAAATGAATATAAAATTGGCCGCAATTGGTGTAGATATGAAGACAGCTTTTGATTCTGTAGATTGGAAATACTTGTTTAAAACTTTAGAAACATTTGCATTTACAGAACAGTTTATAGAGACTTACATTTCTCAAGGATTCATTTTAAACAATGGCACACATTAAGGATATCAATTGTCTGTGCTACTATTAGTTGTTGAACCCTTAGCTAATAGTATAAGAAGCAATGAAAAAATTGATGGATTGTCAGTTAACTGAGATTGTTAGTCTTAAATACAACTTTTTACAAATTATATTTTACTAACTATAGAAGATTTAAATTATTCCATTGAAGACATAGACAAGAAAATTGAAAAGTTACAAGAAGTACCACTGCTGAAATTTAATAATACTGAATCTTTAGTGTTAAATAAATCACTAGATAGTAAGTTAAAGATAAGTATAAATATAATTGGGAAGGAAAAGAACTAACATATTTAGGATGAAAAACCTATCAAAATGATAGTAAGATTATTAATAATAATTTTGAAAAAATTGAAGAAGTGTTCCATTTATTAAAATGGAATGAATTTTTTTTTTACTTTTGAGGACAGGTTAGTAGTTATTAAAATAATTATATTACCCAGATTATACATGTATTGCATTCAATAGCTTTAATATCTGACAAAAAAACTTATAAAGAAAATTGAAAAAAAAGTTAAATTCATTCTTATGGTATCCCCAAAAGCTGAAAATTGCTTACAGAAATCATATAAGATTATAGGATAATATTGGTATTAGCTTCCCATATGTAGAAACTTATTGTATTGCTGCAAATTTTGTACTCTGGATAGACTCATTTACACTAATCAATGGAAAACAACCCAGGAGCAGATTATACTATATTCTTATAAGTTTATTAACTATGAAAAATTAGAAATATGTGACAATCCTTTCATCTGGTTAATAAAATTTACCTTAGAAGGAAATGAATTTCAAGCTTTAGACTCTTTATATATGAAATAAATTCTTAAAACAGTTAAGAAACATATTTTTAAAACTACATTAATATCAAAATGGACATTTTTGTGATTTCTAACTGCACAAACCTCTAGATTTAAGGAAATTCAGAACAACACTAAAATGAATTTACTAAAAAGGAATGGATTAGAATTATTGTCTGATTGCTTTGAAAAAAGAACAGCCAAGTCACTGGGAAATTTAATTTTGATGCAAAAATTGTGAACTTTTTAGATAGTAGTGAATTGAGAGACTCAACAGATGGTAAGGATAAAATGTTGTTAATTAAACCAGTTAATCAAACTCCTTCAAGGTTATACTGGAAAGCTTTTATGTTGAAATATATACATAGAATTGTTGTTACTCCCTATAATGTAAAATGACTTATTTAATTTGTTGGAGATGCAGTAAAGATGTAAAAGCCTTACACGGGTAAAAGCGCTTAGTCAGTTATTGGTTTCATTTGAATAAAGTCTAGGTGGTTTTTACTTTGGTATCACCAGTGTTTTCAGTTTTTTACCAGTTATTCATCACTGTTTGGACATTCAAGATGTAGAAGCTGATTGGACACATATGTTTATGGATTGTGAAAAAATAAATGTATATTCAAAACAGATAAGTATGTTTTATTAAGGGATTATAGTCTGATAATTGTTCTTTAACTAGATCAGTAATACTAATTAATGCTCCACTTTTTGTATCTGTAAAAGCCAAATAACTAAAAATGTTTTGTGCTGTCTTGGCAGTTACTAGAAATGTTATTACAAAAAATTGGAAATCAAACTCAGTTCCTACATTCAAAGAAGTTTTTAAATTTAACAGCAATACTATATAAAACTGAAAAAGAAGTGATCAAAATAAAATCCTATAACATACTAAGACTTTTATTTGTTGGGATAACCTTGAAATGTTATTATTGAAATATCAGGACTCTTAACGTGTTAATTGTATAAGATTACCTTGATTATTCAATGTATTTCTATCATTGTTTAACAATATGTGATATTAAATTTCTTCTTTTCTATGTATATATATTGTAAATATGTTAAATTAATAAAAAATCTTATTAAAAAATTAACATAGATTCTACTATTATAACTTTCTACTTATAAATCAACAAAATGGACTTGTCACAGATATCACATGGAACCATACATGAAAACTGTGAAGGGCTATGAAAAACAGGAACCAAAGAGATATATAAAATAACATTTAGTTGTGGCTGTATTGTTTTGTGTGTTTTATTAGGGTTGTCTCCTTGTTTCTATGATATTCTGTCTACTTAACTATTTAATTAATCACTGTTGTTAAACGTCTTGGGCCATGCAATACTTCTATAGTATTTAAGGGTTTGACTCTATGAGAAGGTTTTCTGATGAAGTCCTAACTACTGGACAAAAGTGCTTAACTTTATTGTATCATTAAATATGTTATTTTACACATCTTTTTGGTTCCTAGTGTTTGTAGCTTATCACAGTTAGCATTTGTAACTCCCAAGCTATGAATCTAATCTCATCTGTAGCTGCCGTGCGCTAATGATTGATTACTGTCTTATTCAGCTAAACATGCAATATGTAAAATAATATTATTAATACTAATGCCACTACTACTAATATACTTATCAAACTTCCTATACCATTGATTATCACTGAATATTGTACACCTTAACCTCATAAGAAATGTATCCAAATAAAATAAAACAATGGGTAATAAGATACGGAGGCCTGTTATCAGTCAGAACTGGCCATTGTCCAAACATTCACAAAGTATTAAGATCTAACCACCTTACCTCTTGCCATTTTCCCTTAAAGTTGTTATATTCCATTGTTGACAATCAACAACAAACCAGAGTGTCTACTCCTTCAGATTTGGAAACAAATGCTTGACAACAGTATTATTTAATTCCTAGTGATTAACACATTCCTTTTAACCCATCTGTTATTCATGGGCTCCTCACTTTCCTTGTCTTTTTCTAAGAATGACTGCATATAAGACAATGAATGAGTTCAAGAAAAGATACAAAACTTGACCCAGTATTCATTGTGTTTGAGTTTTCCATCTTGCAGTATCCTCCACATAATTTACTTTTCAGTTACTAGAGTGGAAGCTTTTATTTGTGTTTTCTGACCCCAGTGAATCACATTTAATCCAAATGGTATTTAGCGCAGCTTCTGTTGACATTCTCTCTTTGCTTACCACATTCTTCATTGATCTTCTTGGCTGTGCACTCAGCCTTTCCTTTCAAATTTCCTCCTGACTATCCTAAAACTATCTGCACTTGGCACAGGGACCTGTCCCTAAACTCTCATGTGGACCTTCTTTCCCCCTCTGCACTGGTTGCTGTTATCTGAACCACTTTACACTTTATTGATTTCCACTAGAATGCATAGTAAAGGGTAAATATGGCAGTCTGACACATGGCATCCTGCATTACTTTCTGCTGATGTATATGCCTAGAATGTTGCCCCATTGGTCTCACATATTTCAAACATTTTTGTCATTTTGCACACTTCCTTGTTCCTCCATTTTTCACTGATGGTCCTTCTTTCACACCGCTCAGTGTAATAGAAAATCACCTCCTCTTCCACTGATCTGCAAAAACATTTTTATTCTAACACCTGATTTTTAATACTACAGGATACACATATATATTAGCTCTTCAGCTTTCCTTAGATGGCATAATGCAGAAAGCAGCTTGACTGTTCATGCAACAGTGCAAACAACTCCTCCATTTTTTTTTTCCTTTTTGACTAGCTACTATCAAACATTATTACCATTCTTTTTGCCTTGGTATCCAATCCCTCATATAGTAACTGCACAGCTTTACTACCATATTTGCTTTTCTGCTGACTATACAGTACTTTATCCAAGTTTTGAGCCCTTTCCACTTATAGGTTTAACCTCCGCTGTTTTATGGCAGTTGTTGACTATTGGATGATCTTTAACAAATCATTTCCTTCCACTCCTAATATCAGCCCAGTTATAAGAATGTTGTCATTCCTTGACCTATTCACAGTATCCTCCATTAATTAAGTCTATTACAGTTTTCATCTCACAACTTCCTCTCACTTTGGCAACTTGCTGATCAGTCTTCACTCATATCTTTTCCTTTTCCACATTATAGCTTCTACCTTAAGGTGTAATGCCCCCAGCTCTGTTGTAGTCCCAGCCAGCTTCTGGATGATTGCTTCCAATTTTTGACTTCTCTCTAACATGTTTACTTCAACAAAAAGTATACCATTAAGTTTCTTGATTTTTTGCACAGTCATCACTCCCTCATAAGCAGGGTCAAAACTGGGGCTTTCAAAAGCTGAACATTTTCCTTTATTTACTTGTACTCACTGTCCCAGGTTGAAACTTTCACAGCAGGCTGCCATTTTGCAGCTACTCTACAACAACCCCCATTCTTCTTATTTATCTATTACATCCATACTTTCCATGAATTTCAATTCCTGCTCATTCTTGCTTTTGAGCAGTTCTCAGACTCTTCTCTGTGGAAGAGTGAATGGTATTGTTTAAAATAAAATGTAAACAATATGCTGTCCTAGTAGGTAGCCTAAATCAGTGAATAAGTCAAAATAACTCTTCAAGATATTAGCAAGATCTTGAGAAATATATGTCTTGGCCTTCATTGAAGCACTAATATCAGTGTTCCTGTTGTTACATTTGCTAGCAAATTCCTAAATAACTACTATACCAGGGGAAACATGCATGTTGTCTTTGCTTCAAGCTATGTTAATTCATCTACAAATACCACCTTCCTTGGATCTCTTCCTATGTTCGTGCTGGCCCTCACAAATGTACATCCTGCCTTTAAGAGCATTTGTCATATCCTCAGTTATATCATTTTTGTTCATCAGACTTACATTCATGATTGTTTACCTTATTTATCCTGTTGTCTGCACACATCTGTAAGTCATAAATGCACAGTATAAATCCATTTAATCATACCAGATGTCTCACAAGCATTGTGTGCATTTGTTTAAAGTGTTTTTCTAAAGGTACTCCCTGGAGGGCAGCTTGTATTTTCTACACTTATATCAAACTAACTCTGATCTAGTGGCTTCAGCTGTAACTAAACTATGTCAGAAGAGTGTACAGAGATCTAGGTGAGCTACTATGCAGATTCAGTTATTTAAAGCATATTTTTTCAAAGTATATTGCATTCTTAACCAATATTATGTTTCAATATAATAGCTGTGCCTCTAGTCACAGACTTCTCTGACCATAACTGTCATTTTTGCTGCTTACAGTTTGGACTGCATTTCCATTATGCCTCCCAACTGTGCCCTTAAATATTTCAGTTTTATTCTATTTCTTTGTCTCTACCATATGCAAGTCTTACTGAATAAATTTGTTTTGACTTTTACTCACTTCTATAAAATGGTTAAGACCACCACACAGCCTACAAATGAATTATTAATGGTTTTGCAAGATGTATTCTCATGCTTATAACCACATTGATTGCAATGGTTGTATTTATTTTTATTTTTATTTAGAAAAGCTCCACAGTAAAATAGACAGTAGTCACATTGGATTACATAGCGATTAACAATTTAACATAGCAATTACTTACAACATATTTACAGATGAAGAACATAGTACTGCTCATTTTTTACTCAATCTTATATTGGATGCTCTCTGGTCGCTAGTACTATTTTATTATTATTTTTAATTCTAATTCATTTTGATCTTCATTTTACTCTCATCCTCACTCAGAAAAAAAATGTATTTTCTGCTTTTCCAGTTCATAACATCTGCTCTTAAGCTGAAGCTTACTTACTACAAACATCTAGTGCTTTTTCAAATGATGCCTGTTTCTCTTAATAGTTTGCATTTGGCTTGATAATTTTGTGTACTGCACACAATAATATTTTTGCAGTTGAATCATGCATGGACTCAAATTTGCACCCTAGGATATAGAAAGGGTTACAATGAGTGGTAAGCTTTACCACAAGCAGGCAATACCCTTCAGTAATCCTTTTTTATTCATAGACCATCCTACCACAGTGATTTTCCATGAGTAGAAGAGCTATTGCAGAAGACAGTCCCACAGGTACTTGCTAATGAGGTTATCTCTGGGGGATCAGCTAATGCAAAAGAATCATGTGCACTACCCTAGAAATCCCTGAAGCTGTAGATTATGCAGCTGAGCAATTTAGAGGATCACTGACTTGCTTCAAAAACCATGGCTGTCTGACAAATTTAACTCAGACAAATCACAGAAGTCTCTCTTTGAATTCTGTGGACAGGACCCATGCATAAATAAATTCAATGAAGTTCAGCAGAGATGCAGGGGTGGGGGGGTGTAAGTGTGTGTGTGTGTGTGTGTGTGTGTGCGTGTGTGTGCGTGTGTGTGTGTGTGTGTGTGTGTGTGTGTGTGTGTGTGTGTGTGTGTGTGTGTGTGTGTGTGTGTGTGTGTGTATGCGGGCAAGCACATGTGTGTGTGTGTCAACATTGCTGCTCAATAATTCTGGAGAAAGCTAAAAATAATGGGGGTATGACTGATATGGACACTTTTTAAGCATTTAAACAGTTCACTTAAACAGTTAATAGAACAACAGGGCTTACATTAGCATGTTTTTCTAAACACTCTGATATAAAAGTCTAACGTCTGGCATTATTGTCTGATTCTATGTAATCCTCCATGATTTACCAAAAGCTCTAAAATGTTACCAAAGATAGAGTGAATATATGAGGCAACATCAGGAATGCTCTGCCGTTTTCTGGACAATTGAGAGGTATGGTGCCCATGGCAATGTGATGCATGGGCTGGTAAAGGACACTACTGCTGCACACTACGCTTAGCATGAGCAATAAAAATGAATGATTCAGAGAAATGCAAATTAACTGGTAATGAGATATTCCTTACTGTGGCCAAAGTTGCCTCTACTGCCTTTTCTATGATTGTGTAAACTGGCGTACCTGCAGCAGGCACTTTTAATGACACTGACCCTCTTTTTCTGAATCCCGGTCACAGTCTTTTGTTTTGTGATTCAGCTCATTCACTTAAGCATCTATTGACTATTTGGCCCCCTTATATTTAGTGACAAACTTATGTTTGCGATAAGTATGCGATATGGAAGGTTCTTTGACTCTCTATATGCCTGAAACTTCTCTTTCAGTACTATAAATATATATCTTCTCCAATCTTTAAAAGTGCTCAATATTTGCATCACTCCCTTACCAGTGGCATGAAGCAACATTACCTACATACATATTTTCTGTTATTGAGAAGGTAAGATTCAAGACTGAAAAGTCATTTTATAAATCAGAATGTTTCTTCTTTAATATTAATAATGCAATAAATGGAATGCAAACATTTAATTATACAGAGAAGTGAAAAATGAGATCAACTTTTCTACTACATATCACTGTGATACTTTTGAGCTATATTTGGACAAAAAAGAAATCATGGACATAAAGCAGCATCAGAAGTTTCAAATGTGGTCCAGCATGAAAAAACAGCAATGACTGAATTAGCTTTAATTCTGAACCATGTCCCCATATCTAGCACAGTTAACATATGTATGCAATAAGGCAAATATATAGTTAAGAAGACCAAATGAAGTATTAGGGATGATGTGCTCTCAATAAGCAACTTTACTAAACATCACTGATGAAGAAAGCACATTGCACACTGACATAGCTGCTGGTAACTCATATTTTAGAGAAACAGCAACAGTATAGTTGCTATATACAATGTATATGTCCCCACATGCAGTAAAATGTGCAACTCAGACTGCTTTAAAGAGACAGTGCATGAGATAATGTTTGAACTCATAAGGTTCCTAATATTGTAGATATCAGAAAGGAGTGTATTTCTGATAGCTACCACAAAGGATTAAAGCTTTGAGCTTTTAAAGATTTGCTTCCTGCGGTTAAGTGTAAAGGTGTCGATTCTTCCTGCCTCAGTTATGCCATCCTTGTGAAGGGACTGACTATGTGTATAGTAAGACTTTGAAGTTTAACATATCACTGAGATAGCTGTGCACATTATGCACTATTAAACCAGTTTAATGTAGTGCACACTAGGAGGAATGTAATGGTGATTATATGGTGGCTGCTACTGATGTTGGACACAAAACACCTGAGCTTGAAAAAAAAAGCAAGCAAACAAGAAGGTGGAACATTAATGCTAACTCACAAACCTATTAATCTTTAACTAGTTATGAAAGACACTGAATTAGAAATATATGCATTTGATGTAAAGGGTTGTCATTTATTATCTTCAATTGTATGCTAATGAAGTCCATTGGTATATATAGGGGAATGCCACTAGCACTTAAACAAATTAAGTCAGGTATTAGATCACAGATCTACATTACTTCTGGTTGATTTTAACTACTTTATGGTGAGGTGGGTGAACTATTTTGGCTGTTATTAGTACGGAGCAGAAATTTTGGATATATTATTCACAGGCTTTTTGGGTAGCCACAATGGTGCAGTAGTTAGGGTTGCTGCCTCACAGCAAGAGGTTCTCCTGTTCAATTCTTGGCTGGGGTGCCTCCTGTGTGGAGTCTGCATGTCTTCCCTGTGGTCGCATGGGTTTTCTCCGAGTGCTCCAGTTCCCTCCCACATCCCAATGACATGCTGTAGGTGGATTGGACACTCTAAATTGGTCCTAGGTGTGAGTGTATGCATGTGTGTGCCTTCTGTGGAAGGTTGGGTGCTGGGCTGGCAAATCAACACCGTAAAACTCTACTGCCAATCTTTCTGCATTCCGTTGTTCTGCTGTGGTGACTCCTCACTGGGGAAAAACCAAAAGAAGAAGATTATTCACAGGCTATTGACAACTGGTCAATGAAAATACTCATAAAAATAACACACTGTACATATTTCATCCATGTTTTTACACTGGCATCTAATCTTTCTGTTATACCACTGCTGGGGATTTCACATCATACTGCACTGACTTTCACAATTAGCCATGTAACTAAAGTATAGAACACAGTTAGAATACACAGTTTAAGGAAAATAAATAATTTATAGTTTAAAGAACACTTAGGCAAACTAAGAAGGGAAAATGATTTTAATGTTTCTGACTCTTTTTTTTTTTTCATTATGGAAAATTACAAAAATATTGCTCAACTTAATAGAATCAACTGCAGTATTGATAGTATTAAGTAGGAAAAGAGCAATGTCATATTGTTGGAGTAAGAGATTAACATCAGGTATTCCAAATAGGGTCACATGTTCACTGGGAAGTACTAGACAAACAGTCTTCATTACAAGCCTAGCTAAAAAAAGAAAAAAAAATCATTGAAAAGTTCCCTCTAGCCTCAAAGAGGGCAAGACAAGAACGACCAGGGTGAATTTAAGGCTGCTCATTCAATTATCTAGGTTTACTTTGAAGGCAGCAATGATGCTGCTCAGTTTTTCCATCTCTTTCAATTTTCTGGTTTAAAAACCCATGTTTGTGCTTCTTTCGTGCCTTTCCTGTAACTAGTCTAGTCCAGATACAGAGTTGCTGTATCCAGGACTGTTTATAAGCTTCTGAGCAGTGCCTAAGTCTGCTCTTCAATTTTTCCATTAGATCTGCTAGTTCTCACTTTTCCTGCACTTTTACTAGCTTATTAGTCTAGCACTTTACCAGACTTCTTGTAGCACTTATTGTAACACACAAAAGTGGTACCAGCACTAAATGTTCTACAAGGAAACAGCTCCAGTACTTGTTATTAATGCCCACCCCTCCAGGCATGTCTAAAAGTCAGTTCCCTGTGCTTTCTCCTATTAACCTGGTGAACTTGGGCATCCTGAGGCAATGTAGCAACTGCCTCATGTGCTCTGACAACCCTCTCCTCTTACCTCCCAACTCTCAGACGTGCGAGAGATGTGCTTATATATCCAAACTGGAAGCCACGCACTCTCCAGCCAAGACTGGAATAGTTGGTCAAGAGGAGAAGGTCAGCACTTGCACCACACCACATGGAACACATAGCCCTCCAGAACACACACCAGCACTGCCTTCACATAAAAACACAAACCACACACCCACTTTTGCAGAAGCTCTCAATAAAAATCTACCCAAACAGCAGAGACCTCCAAGGCAGAAACGCACTCGACCACCACAACACAACACTAATCACTTGACACATAACTCTCCTAAACAATATGCCACTCAACCAAAGCCCATAAGACAAAACAGTATGCCCAACACACTAGTCATAGGTGACTCAATAGTGAGGCACACTGATGTCCCACTCACTAGGATGAATAAGGAGAAAGTAACAGTCAGTTGCCTGTCAGGCGCCAGGATCCACCACATAACGCATGCCCTCAGGTCCCTCAACAACAGGTACAAATATGACTCTGTCATTGTATATGTGGGTGTGAAGGACCTGAGACATACCTCCCTTGGCTACATGAAAAGAGGCATCGAGGAGCTCTAGGATTATGTAGCCCAGGCGGGTATGACCCTATCCCTGAGAAGCATCCTACCATCACCCAGAATGATATCACAGTACAAGCAAAAAATGATTGATTTCAGCAACTGGCTAAGATTCTGGTGTCATTCTAAGGGGATCCAGTATCTGTATGCTTGGGATGACATGATTGACAGACATCAATGCTTTGCCAGAGAGGGTCTGCGTCTGTCACCCCAGGCTTCTGGATACTGGCCAAGGCTCTTGCCACTCCTATAGTGCCTTTTTTAGGTGGCGCTCCAAAGACTAAATTACCACCATAACAGCTGCAAACAAATGCAGTCTGAGGATCATGCTACTCAGTGATAGAATTCTAAATCTCAAAATGCACTCACTCAAAGCACTCCTTAAAATGGAGAACATTGACATATGTGCTGTAACAGAGACCTGGTTCAAGGCAGCAGAAAGCACCCCTGCACTACCAGGCTATAACTCATTCCACACCTTTTAGCCCCAGAACATGGCCTTAGCTCCAAAGGTGGTGGTGTTTTCATATTCATAAAAGATGCACGCACCTCCAGACTGGTAGTCCAACATAACGCATCTGAGATACTTCTGGTGCAGCTAACATTGGGTAAGACAGTGATTCAGGTCGTAGCCTGCTATAGGTCCCCAACCATGCCCCAAGACTCACACTCCATGTTCCAGAGCACCCTGGAGAATATTAGGGTCCAACCTAACACTCTCATACTAGGCGATTTCAACTACCCCTCCATTAACTGGGAAAACTACTCATGTACCAATACACTTGCCCATGCCCTGGTCCAGCTTGTTCTTACCCCCACTAGAGGTAGCAACATCCTTGACCTGGTCATTACTAACATGGGTGACCGTTGCTCTGTACCAATAGTCAGCTCCTCCCTGGTTAGATCTGACCACAAACTAATCACCTTGGAAATCCACATCTCTCCCACCCCTCTGCAAAGGTAACCACCATGAAAAACTTTTCCACAGCTAACTTTGAACTCCTAAAAACAGAGGTGGCTAACTTCACGGCACCCATGCAAATGGAGAATAGTTGCATGACTGCTGAATCATACACCAATGCACTGTACGAACACGTACACAAATGCATGGATCTTGCCATACCCAATAGAACCAAGACACTCTCCTCCAAAAAAAAGAAAGCCAATCTGGTGGGCCCCTGCCATAAACAAACTCTACAACAGAAGGAGAAAACTGATGTGGAATAAGGTGAAGTACCAGGACTAAAAAAACTCCCTTATCAGCCTCAACAAAAAGTTGAGAAACTTAATAAAATCCTCTAAAGCTAGCTATGAAAACAAAATTGCAGTGGATAGTAATGACAACCACAAGGCCTTCTATAGTTATGTAAAGACTCTCCATGGCAATACCCAGATTTGCTCTGAGCTACTGCACAATGGTACCTCCTATACCGAGCCAACAGATATTGTCAATATACTGGCCAACAGATTCAGTGCCAACTTTACCCCTCTCATCCCCTAAAGGACCAGTCACAATACCAGTAGATTGCCAGGCACCCAGTATTACTGCTGCACAGTTTAAAACAACAGTGCCCAAGGCCACGAATACAGCTTCTATGGGAAGTTACAATAATCCTGGCTGTGTTCTACATGAACTACAGAGTGAACTGGCACCTCACCTGTGTGCCCTGTTCAATCACAGCCTCACCTCAGGCATCGTCCCTACTGAATGGCGCACTGCTACAGTCATCCCTCTCCACAAAGGAGGAGTGACTACAGACCCTGTGAACTATTGCCCCATTAGCCTGATGAGCCTGATATGCCATCCTATGGAACGCATCATCATGGACCTAATAAACAAGGATACTGGGAATCCCCAAATTCTGGATCCCACACAGTATGGTTTTGTGAAGGGTAGATCATGCCTGCTCAACTTGGTCAACTTCTTTGAATCAGTGATCAGAGCTGTGGATGAAGGCAAGGTGGTTCAGACATCCTACTTTGATCTGGCCAAGGCCTTTGATACCATTCTCCACTCAGGAATCATAGAAAAACCTCACTAAGCTAGACATCAACCCCTATATCACTAGGTGGGTTGCAAACTGTCTCACAGGTGGAACCCACAGTGTGAAAGTAGCTGACTCCAAGTCAGACTGATGAACAGTCACGAGTGGAGTCCAACAGGGTTCGGCCCTGGGTCCTCTCCTGTTTGTATCTACTTCTCTGAAGTCCAGGCCAACACGAAGGGACTCTGGCTGACAAAGTTTGCAGATGATTGCAAGTTGGGAGCTATTATTAACTCCCCAATTGACGCTGACATACTACACAAAGGCCTCACTGAGACCAAAGACTGGTGTCAGAACCATGGCCTTTAGCTCAATGCCAAAAAATGTGTCATCATTCCCTTTGGAAAAAACCGCTTCCTATGAATTACCACATCGATGGTAGTCCACTGAACACAGAAAGTATTATAAGAGATCTGGAACACAGGTTGACAGCAAGCTCTCTTTTGACCACCACATTACCACTGTGGTCAGAAAGCCCTTCTATGTGGTACATCTCATTACTAAGGGTTTTGCATCCAGGAAGAAAGAGGTCATTGTCTCCCTTTACTCTTCCCTCATTAGGCCAATCATTGAGCACAATGCCCCATTTGGCATGTACCTCACTAAACACCTGCAACAACTGGAGAGGCCACAATAGTACCTTGCAAAGGCCTTAAACATTTCAACTCAACTCAAAAAACTTAAACCATTCTCTGTCTCATATCGCCTACTTAGAGGCGATCTATGCTTGACTTACAAAGCCATGTCTGACCCAGCTCTATTAGAAATGTTTCATCTAAAAAAATCCCAATCCCTCCACACAACACACTCCAGAGAACTCAACCTCATTACCACAATTAACAGAACATGCTGGAGGGACAGGTTCATAATCCAGGGACTGCCCATGCAATGGACTAGACTTTCCATACATGTCAAGCAGAGCACCTCACTGGCCCTCTTCAAGAGAAATCTTGATGAGTGGATGGGAAATAGAAAGTTCACCCCATGGGATCACTCCAGTGGCTTTACTCAACAGTAGCACTGGGATCTAAGGTTTGGTGGCACAATGCCAGGGTAATCCTATGGGCTAGGCTTGTAAAGGCTCCAGGGCCATTAGTCTAGTACACACCTATGAACCTAATAGAACTTTGTTCCAGAAGTGAAGGATAATTGGGATATAAATCTATCACACTATGTTTTATTTATCTGCTGATGAGGTTTAGTTGTTCTAACCAGGTATTTAAGGTACCATTTGCTATGTGAAGGAGTAGGAGGTGAAACGGGGTTGAATCCTTCACATTTTGAAGGACTAGACACAGATCTTCATTGAGGAGTCTATAAGAAATTGAATAAAGAGAGAAGGCTGCCAATCTGTTATGATAACTAAGATTTCTAAGGCCACAGATCTCTTTAGTTATGAATATTTGAGGGCTTCAAAGTTTAGTAATATGTTTATTACTTGCCTAAAGGTGCATTATATTCAACAATTGGTCTGAGGAGTAAAACTTCTTTGAATCTAGTGAAAATGCTTTTGGAAATCAGACGAGCTAGATTGAGGGCTGTCTGAGCTACTGTGAAAACCTGATGGTCAAATGTTAATAAATTATCAGAACGAGTGCCTAGATCCTTAATGACAGCATCTAATTGGAGGGAGCGTGTCACCTAAATGGTATGTGAAAATGTTCTGTTTAAAAATAATGAACTTGTCAAGGATGCACAAAGAGCAAAAAGTGAACTCTCTTAAATATAAAACCAAGTCAATCTTCAGCTATTATGTGATCTTGTGGAACTGTTTGAACAGACCGGACTCAGGACACTTGAATTGTTAATTAAGGAAAATAACCATAATCTTGAACAACTGAAACATGGGACCAAAACTAGTAAAACAAAAAAAACACAGCAGTGTGTAGAATCTCAGAACACAAACTTTAATGAAAATAAGCGCTTTCGTCAGGTACAAGAACCAAACTTCTTCAGATAAATAAAAACGTTATCTGTCCTACTTATACCACATTTGAAATACATCATGGTCCAACAGCCAATGAATCTAAAACAATGATAAAAAACGCAAACTACAACCTGCAACCCTAATAGTAACCATTTGTTTACCAAAGTCTTTAAGCATTTAAAAAAATGTTTTTTCTTTATCTGAAGAAGTTTGGTTCTTGTATCTGATGAAAGCGCTTATTTTTGTTAAAGTTTGTGTCCAGGGATTCTACACACTGCTGTGCTTTTTTTGTTTTACAACTGAAACATGACATTGCCTCACAAGGGCAACCGGTGTTCCACACCAGAGGTCAATTTCTCAATGGTCAGATCCGACCACAAGCAAATCACCCTAGACATCCACATCCCACCCCCACCCCCCATTAGGGAAACTACTGTAAAAAAAATTCTCCAAAGCCAACTTCACACTTCTTAAGACAGAAGTGGCAAACTTCAAGATACCCATGCTGACGGACAATAGAGGTACGACTGCTGAATCCTATACAATTGCACTTTATAAGCACTTACACCAGTGCATGGATCGTGCAATCCCTAACAGAACCAAGATACTATCCTCCAACAAAAAGGAAGCCAGTCTGGTGGTCCCCTGCCATAAACAAGCTCTACAACAGAAGAAAGAAACTGTTGCAAAAAAGTAAAATCCCATGATTGGAGGAACTCCGTGGTCAGCCTCAGTAAGAAGCTGAGATCCCTAATAAAATCCTCCAAAGCTAGTTATGAAAACAAAATTGCCACTGATTCTAAAGACAACCACAAAGCATTCTATAGCTATGTCAAGAATCTCAATGGCAACACTCAGATCTGCTCTGAGTTACAGCACAATGGCACTAAATATACAGAACCAAATGATATTGCCAACTTCTTGGCAGATAGGTTCAGTGCTAACTTTACCCCTCTCTCATCCCCTAAAGGGCCCATTTCTATACTGGAAGAATGCAAAGTTCCTGTAATCATGGCTGCACAGGTAAAAAATACACTCTCCAAAGCCAAGAACACAGCATCCATGGGACATGACAACATCACAGGCTGCGTTCTACATGAACTACAGAACAAACTGGCACCACACCTAAGTACCATGTTCAATCATAGCCTCACCTCTGGCTTTGTGCCCAGTGAATGGCACACAGCAATGGTTATCCCACTCCACAAAGGGGGAGCCACCACGGTCCCCGGGAACTACTGCCCCATTAGCCTGACGAGCCTGGTCTGCAAGGCTATGGAACATATAATCATGGAACTTATAAACAATGACATTGGTAATATCCAAACTCTGAACCCTACCCAGTCTGGGTTTGTAAAAGGCAGATCATGTCTCCTAAACCTGATAGACTTCTTTGAAGCAGTCACCAAAGCCATAGATGAGGGTAAGGTGGTTCACACAGCCTGTCTAGATCTTACCAAGGCTTTCGACACCATCCCTCACTCTGGAATTATAGATAAACTCACTAAACTAGGTATAAATCCCAATGTCACAAGATGTGTTGCCAACTGGCTCACTGACAGAACCCACACTGTAAAAGTAGCAGACTCTAAATCCAACTTCAGACCATTGACAAGTGGAGTACCACAGGGTTCAGTCCTAGGTCCTCTCCTGTTTGGCATCTACTTCTCTGAAGTACAGGCTAACACAGAAGGTCTTTGGCTAACAAAGTTCGCAGATGACTGCAAACTAGGAGCCATATTCAAAAACTCCTAACGATGTGGACATCCTACAAAAGGGCGTTACTGAGACAGATGCCTGGTGTCAAAGCCATGGCCTCAAGCTCAATGCCAAAAAGTGCACTGTCATCCCTTTTGATAAAAACGTTGTACCCATGAATTACCACATAGGCAGTAGTCTACTTAACACCAAAAGTGTGATAAGAGACCTTGGGACACAGGTGGACAGAAGTCTCTCATTTGATAATAACATCACCACAGTAGTCAGGAAATCCTTCTACATGGCACACCTCATTACAAAAGATTTCTCATCCAGGAAAAAAGAGGTAATTGTTCCCCTCTACTCATTACTCATTAGACCCATTATAGAGTACAATGCCCCTTTTGGTATGTACCTCACAAGACATCTACAACAACTGGAAAGGCCACAGAAATACCTCACAAAGAGGATTACTGGCATCAAACAGATGCCCTTAGCAGACCGTCTCAAAAAACTCCAGCTTTACTCTGTCGCATATCACCTACTTAGAGGCGATTTCTGCATAACATACAAAGCTATGTCAAACCCAGAGCTGTTGGACATGCTCCACTTAAAGAAATCCCAATCCCTCCAAGCTACATGCTCTATGGACCTAAACCTTGTCACCACAATAAACAGAACATGCTGGAGGGATAGATTCCTGTCCCAGAGACTTCCCATACTCTGGAACAAACTACCTATCTATATCAAACAAAGCTCCTCATTAGCACAAGAAAAATCTTGATGAGTGGATGGGAGATAGGAAATTCACCCTGGGGGTCACTTCTGTGGCTCTGCTTGACAGGGGTACAGGAAAATGATTTTCTTGGGTGGCAAAAGCCAGGGTACCATTTGGCTAGACTTATATAGGCCCTAGGGCCAATAGCCTAGTACCTACCTATGAACCTATGTACCTATGAACACATCTATTCAAAAAGATCTTTTGTTTTCTTTTTTGAAGGCTGACTATTCTTATATTTTTATCAAAACTGAGTAACCGATTGAAGGTAACAGAATCCGTAAAATCAAGAAACTTGAGAGGGATAGATGTGATTACATAGAACAAAAGCATAACCGAAACCCCCTTTGAGCAAAATTAATATGCACATTGGCCCACTCTGCTTCCCAGATTGCTCAGAAAGCAATGATATTCATTATACAGATGATGAACATGATCAGGTGGACCTTTACTCTCCTTTTTTGGCAATCCTACAGTTTGCTCTTCAGACAGATTAGCCCAACAGAAGAATTCCAACCACTTAACCTCTGACATGAGACTATTCAGTGGTCAACTCTCAAATCACCAATGGATAGGCAGAGGGAAGAACAACAGATATTGAAGGACTGTAATTGTGGTTGTTTTAGGACTTTTAGTCTGGTATCTAATTAGTTTTTCAAAATTTTTAACCTGGCCCATATACATGTTTGTAGTGATGCAGTTAATGTTTTTAAAAAGGGGTTCAATTTTATTCCTAGTTTTGCATTAGATTTGGTCAAAGCATTAATACAGTTAAAATTATATACTAAGACTTTATATTTATGTATTTTTTCCTTTGATAAGGCCCACATACACCATTTATTTAATTTGACCCAGAAAAGTGTGTTCATACCCTCTGTCAACCCCATGCATAACAGTTTTTGAAAAGATCTGTGAGGATCAATTTCATCGTTTTTCTTCATAGAAGATTTCTACTCTTTGAAACTTAACATCAAGTGAAAGGAAAACTTATTTGAGTTGGTCAGCGACAGAAGTAAAGGTATTATGAAGCTGGATAAGGGGGAGGATTAGTAATCATTGATAGTTTACACTATTCTAGTAACTGTTTATAAGAGAGTTTCATAGAATGATGTAGCTATAGCATACAACAAGTTTGATTTTTTACTCATGGATTTGTTTTACCAAAGGACCATAGATTTCCAAACTCTCCAATATTTGCAGGTTACTAAACCTGTTATCCCCTCTATGTTTGGAATCCCCATCCTTTGAGACTGATAGTGGCAGCAGGTAGGTCCAAGACCTAACCCCTTGCTAAATTTATTGATTTAAAGTACAAAGGATTACTGGAATTGAAACCACATATTTTGACAGATTTGTGGCAGCTTTTAGGAAATTTCAGTTCCTCACCTTACAAAATGTTCTTTTTTTCACGGTAGATCTAGTAAACTTGTTCACTGTGATACTCCATGCCATAGGACTAGAATAGTTCTGACCATTTTTAAGTGTTCAAGATACTTTAACCACTTGGAAGATTTAATTATTGGTAAGTCTTTTAGAGCTTGTTCTCACCAACAATACATCTTTTTTGATGGTGAATATGTTCATGTGCCCCAGTCTATGCCAATATGGGATTGGTAGTGTGGGAAGAGTTGTTTGTATATACATCAGAATTTGCCTCCCATATTCATGCATATTTGAGATTCTTGGATAATATACTCATCTTGTGGAAAGGGTCTATAGAACAGTGGGAGTCATTTTTTGCACAATGGGTAATTTCCACTGATTTTCTCAGATTCATTGTCCATATCAATAGACTTAAGATTAATTATTTGGATGTTGCATTAGTGAAGGATCTTATTGGAAAAATATATATTTCAACAATATACCATAAGGAGACATTGTCTAATTCTTACTTGGTCTTCACCATTTGCCACCACCAACATCAAAAGAGGGCAATTGTGAAAGTACAGATGGTACATCTATCTAGGTTGACTACCAATGACAACACCTTTGAAAAAGAACTTCATGTTTTGTGTTCTTCATTTTTGGATAGTGGATATCATAATGACTTACTACAGGATGCTAAGGAAGAAATTCTGAGACATCGACAAACTAGGTTTGCATGTATTCTGAATGCTAATTGTGCAAATGGGGATAGTGACCCAATAACTTCAACAGATAGTAGATGGACTAGTGTTCTGGTTAGTGGGTCTTTTGTTATTCCCTTCAGTTGTAGGGTTACCACCTGTCCCTCTTTCGGCAGTTTTGTCCTGAGAAAAAAATCTAAAAAATTGCAAATGTCCTGCGATTTTAAGGCAAAAAATATTTACTAAGTTTTCTTTAATAGTTGCATAAAACAGTTATTTTGCATCTGAAACACCTAAGTATTATATGAAATAGCATAAGCAACTCATATGCAACAAGAATAAGCTTTTATTTGGATAAAAACAGTGAGGTTCTGTCCTTTGCACTCCCCGTGGGTATGTCTGTCCTGCAAAATTGCACGTTTCTACAAAAAATGTCCCACTTTGGGCATTTGAAAAGATGGCAACCCTGTTCAGTTGTGATGTATGCAGATATCTTGATTCCATTAAGAGAAGTTGGAATCTGGTGTTTAACGATGATTGGAAACATATCTTAGTTGACCAACTATCTATAGTTTTCAGTAAAGGGAAAACTATTAAGACTCTTTTAAAAAGTAACCAATCTATACAACAGAATGGATGCTGGCATAACCACACGTTTATATGTGGACATTGTACATTTTGTAGATTTATTCATGAAGGGCCTTACATATCTGTCAAAAGTTACAATAGGACTCTCCCATACCCCTGTAGATGTAATTGTGATACCTCTGGCATGGTGTACTTTGCAGCATGCACTGTCTGTGATGGATTTTATGTTGGCAAGACAAACAGGAAGCTAAAAGAAAGGATTAGTGAGCATACTTACAAGATAAAAAAGAAAAAGTTAACTAATGCCTTGTACAAACATCAGACACAATGTGATGGAGTCAAGAAATTTGTGTGTTTTCATAACTGATAAGGCAGTGAGGCTGGAAACAGGTGGGGATTTCAAGATACTGCTTGAGTTTAAAGAGGTGAGCTGGCAGTTGCGATTAAATGTTACAACTTTTCTGGGTATCAACAATAGTCTTGTCTATCAGTAGTACATTGAAAATGACAGCCAGTGTATTATAGGGTTCATATTAATATATTAATATATTTATTTCCATATATTTTGATTAATTAACAGTAGATAGTGTAAATGTTTTCAGAAAATTTTATTTTACGACATTTAATTAATTTTTGCTAACACTTTAACTCAACTTTTTTGCACTAGCACTTTAACAGAGTTTGGTAATTAATTATGTATGAGAGAGAGGGCTGTGACTGATTCAGCAATGATTTTTAAACTATGTTTTTATTAGGTGCATAACTCTGTAGAAGTCCTTACTGGACAAAAGCGTTAAGTTATTCATGCATTATCGATTTATTCATTATTGTGTGGATCCCTCTTGCGTATCATTCATTTTGGTGTATTTTCATTGGTGGTGTCATTTTGGTTCCTGGTTTTTGAGTCTATTATTACCCAGATCCATTGAAGCCCACCTTTGTTCAAGGGGAATGACTGTTGAAGTCTACTATTCATCTGGCTTGCAGCCCTCTTTTAGGCTGATATTGAATAGCTTCTGTAGGGGATCAGACATTTTGGCTGAGCAGTAGGCAGCCTGGTATGTCATCTAGCCCAATAGAAGTAATGTTCTTGGCTCTTGGGAATTGGCTCTTGGGAAATTTGAGCATGTGTCCTCTGGGTCTGAGTCTGTGATTTGCTTTACTATTAGCTCTACACAATGAAGACACTGTTTCTGAGATTTTTAACATAGTAAAGAATTCATGATTATCCTTCAGCTGGGTGCCTGTTTTCACCTCATACCTGGGTTTGTTTGCTTTGATTGGGGTCTGGAGTTACTTGTTTAGTTTAACAAGAGTGTTTAGTCATCCTGAGAGTTAGAATTAATTTTGTGTGCAATGATTTTTTTTTTTCATTTAATATAAAGCCTGTTGTTTACTTTTGAAATTGGCATTGTATTTATTTCTGAGGGAACAGGTGTGTCTATGCAGCTGTTTACATGTATGTAGAACTTGGCAATGAAAGATTTTGCATAAGCACCGGGGTCATCAAGATGGAAGAAGCTTTTGAATTTTCACCAGGCCATCACTCAATTTTAGTAGATTACCACTCACGTGTCTGAACATGAAAGTATTGGAAGATGCTTCAGACTTCAGTATTATGGCGAATGTAATTGACTTGTAGTTTGATTTGACCAAGCAGGATGTTATATTCGGTGGTTACAAATGCTCTTCAACATGATATTCTCAAACCTTCCAAAAACAGTCAGTGTTGGGCCTTAAAATGTGCTGATATGCAAAAATGAAACTGTAAGAATCTACTGATGAAGTGCTAACAACAAACTATTGTTTACAGAAGGTACCCATTTGGGCAACTAGGAATGATCTTAAGTTTACATTTGTCAGTACTAAATGTATGGTTATTGGTTGAAACAATATTTTCAGGCAAGTTATACTACAAACAAAATGCTGTTAAGAGGTTTCCAATAAATAGGTCTGTGAATCATCTTAAGGTCTAACTTCTCATTCAGTGTGCATATTAATGGTATCAAAAAAAAAATAACTTTGGCATAATGTTGAAAGTATTTTTATGAGAGAAGGATAAGACAAATTATGTAAGATCAATATTAGACCAATAATAGAATAGAATTCCATAGTTTGCATTTACACAACCAGGAGATGAAGATGCTATAAATGGTTCAGAGTTGTTGTTTTTCTCTTTCGGCTTTTTCCCAGTAAGGGGTCACCACAGCGGAACTCTGGTCCGCTAATGATTGGCAGTAGATTTTTATGAAACGCCAAGGTGCCAGCTCGATGCCCAACCTTCAACGAAGGCACACCCATTTACACATGCTACCAAACCGCGGGGAGGCCATGCAGACTCCACACAGAAGGCACTCCCAAGCCACACCGAAAATCGAACGGGAGAACCTCTTGCTGTGAGGTAACAATGCTACCGCTGTACCACCACGGCATTTCTGCTATAAATGGTTCAGAGTAAATTTACAAAATATATCCCTTCACTAAAACCTGGAATGTCATGAGAAGTAACATAGAGAGAAACTATATCATTCATTAGAGATACTTTTTGGGGACACTTTTGTTTGCATATAGAATATATAAGGATGAAATCATATGCACAAGCTTTAACTTTTTCCATGTACTCATTATAGGTTCATAGGTAAGTACTAGGTTATCTGCCATTATGGGCTGTTTTAAGCCTAGCCAAATTTCACAGCCCAAAGGTAAGAATCAAACTCTGTATTTTGTGCTTATAAGGTAAACATCCCAACCCACCATTATGCCAACCCACCAACCCAACAACATTCAAAATTTAAAAAAAATCTTTGTTGTGAAGTCAAATAAAATGTACAAAAAGGACTTTCACGTGACCCATATAATTCCATAAATGCAAAATAAACTTCATTATTATATAAGAATGTCAAAAAGTATCAATCAGTTTAAGAAAAATCTTAATAAATGGGTAGGGGATGGGGCATATGATGCAAATATAAGGGAGACAATGTTTCTAAATGGACAAATTGGCCTGAACACTGGTACAAGTAAGCTTATGATATTATGAGTATAGAGTCTAACAGGTGTTCAGTACAATTTTGTTTTTCTAGAATTAGTCAGTTTTACTGCATAGAAGATTTGGATTTGATTGCACCTCAATATGATTTGTGTTCACCTACTAGCTAAGATGCTTAATGAAGTGGCAATGGGTGTAGTAATGTGTGGCTTGCTCATCATAGTTTCCACAAGAGGTTCAGCTGTGGGAGAGCCCCAAAGTGCAGTGAGACTCTGTGAAGGTCGTGTCATGGTCATGCTTACCAAGGACTATGTATGCAGTCTAGCTGGAATCACAGATGTCTGGAAATCCTGTGTAGTGTATGTCATACCTCTCAGCTTTCCAGATTTTCACATAATGTCCAGATTTTTACCTCATATTTTTTGTCTGGTTCTCATAAATGTATGGTTTTCTGGCAAATCATTGAGGATTGAAATCAGAAAATAATGGCACACATCTGAGTTTCAGAATTCATAGCCTTCAGAAAATTCAAGATAATGGTAAATCTGTGCCCCTATTTTTGGGCCTTTGTCCCCCCCCCCCCCAAGTATTTGTGCCTTTATCCAGATATCTTGCTTTAAGTGGTTGAGAGGTATGGTGTACATTGTGTTATGCTTTATGAGGCTGTTTGAAGGAAAAACAAATCTTAACTCCCATGTATTTTTTTTCTGTCCCTGCGTCATATGATGCAGTGGGTTCCGGAGGAATGAATGGGCTAGTAGAGAGATGTTTGATGTGGACAAAACATAAAAAAGAAAAGAAAAGTATTTTTTATATCTCTTTATATATGTATCTATATCTATATGTATATCTATATCTATATCTATATCTATATCTATCTGTATAGATATACCTATGATTTACTTATGCATGAATGAACTTACTTATTCTCAAGCAAAACACACAGACAATAATAAGACTGAGCATACATAAGGCTGTATTACTTAAACATCAAATGAGTGAAACACTGAAAAAGGAAAATAAGTTCCTTTTCCAATCTTTACACTAAGCCACCCCCATAACACTAGCCCTCTAATTTGTCTGAATAAGGATAGTGTTGCTGGAAGTTTTAATTAAGATATGGTATGGGGTTAGGGTTGGGGCAGGGCAAGGTTAGGGTTATGGTTAGAATGCATTACTAAGGTGATTCAGGGGGGCACACTAACCCTAACCCTAACCCTGAACAAGCCCTGACCCTAACCCCTGACTGTACATTAAAAAACCTTCATATAACACTGCCAATATGCAAGACACACTCATACACACAAACACACACCAACACACACTACAAACGTACAATCTAACCCCTTACCCAAACCCAACCTTAACCCTAAAACACACACACACACACATACACACACACACACACACACACACACACACACACACACACACACACACACACACACACACACACACACACACTTGCAACAAACACACACCACCTATACTGTAACCTAACTCTTATCCTACCCCTAACACAAAAACATACACACTCTAATCCCCTCCTAGTTCCAACTCGCCAGTTTCGAAGAAACAGCACATTGAGATATTGGATACACATCTGTTTGAATGTCTGACAATCTTGAACACCCTTACCTTTTGCTGAACAAAGCAACATAATGTTGAACTTCATATGGTTGAAACCATATGAGTGACATTTTGAAAACTCAAAATACAAACCTTACACCAGAAACATTGTTTTTGCAGGTGGGCAAACCCTCCTACACTCCCACACCCCCTGCTAATAGGTTCATAGGTAAGTACTAAGCTAGCTGCCATTGTGGGTCATTTTAAGCCTATCCAATTTAACTTTTTGTGCTCAAATTAACCTATCCCATTTGGTTAGAGATTGACCTTACCCATCACATGATGGAATATTATGTATTACCTCTAATGAGAATAACTGGGATCATATGACAGATAATTGCAAGGGAAACATGCATGGGATAAAGACTTTAGGAGCTGTCTTTGTCCATTAGTAGTGCAGGAGATAGTTCTTGGATAAATTTTCTCTTTCTCATATATATCCAAGTTGTGCTTGAATATGGACAAGGATGAACTTTGTTTATGAGGATGGGAAGTCTGTTCCAGATTAGTAGTATCTTCTGCTAGCTATACCTGACCCTCCGAATCATTCTGTTGAAGTTGCAGATGTGGTTTAGAACCCCAGACTGTGAGTTTTTTTATGCCATTTGACTTGTTAATGTGCAGTTAATCCATCAGTATTGGGTCACAGGAAGACTTGCATGCCAGACACAAGTTACCTCTTAGCAGTCTGTAGGATACTGAATACTGTGATAGGGCTGTAAGATCAGGTATTATTTAAATGTAGTTTGTTAGACAAAAATACAGTCGTCTATTTGCATACATCTAGAAATGCAGCCATATTAAAGCAGGCCTTCACATTTTGCATGCAGTTTTAGTGAATGCACTTTCAATCAGTGAAAATTACCTGCAGTCAAGAATACTGATAAGAATAACAGAATGTGCAATACATTGAGTTCAAACACATCTTGTTTGAATGGTACAAGGCTTGGGAACTAAGGTTAAAAAGGTGTGTAGAAATTATAGGGTTCTAGTATTATTAGGGGATACTTCACACAGTTAGTTGGTTCTTTTGGACTGATATGAAGAAACTCACTGCAGTGCAGTCATCAGACATTTAGTACAGACACTCAAGAGTGGGTGTAGAAGTCAGGTCAAATATCCATCATTCCAGACTATTAATGATATTATTCAGGAGGATAGGAATATGAGTGCAAAAACTACTGACATAATTATCCGCACTGTTATTGGAGACAGTACATTCTGAATACAGAATTTATGGACAGTATAATGAGTGCAGAAGCTAAGGACATTAAGATCTGATTCAGATATTATTGACATCTACCTCCACTGTGTATAATAAAACATTCTTAACCAAACTACTGTGTATGTAGAAAGGTACAAGAAGACCTGGCACATAAAGGAGAAATTGGCACCTGTTCGGCATATTTCTGGGTAATTAACAGATAAAGACATTCACCCCGACTTCATTCCAGTTTCTTTCAGTTATTTTGAGTCCATTCCTGCATTCTACAGTCATCAGTTCTTACAATGGTGAGCCAGCATTAATGGGGGGACAATATTTTCAGTCAAAGTAAGTCATAAAACCCCATAGCAACCTTGAAAATCTATCAGCAGTCATACTACAGATCAGCAGTGTTCCTTCAGAACATTACATCAAAAAATCTACAACAAAGTCTCAAAGAACTTCAGACTCTCCAGGATACCAGTGCAAAGGGCATTATCTAGTTAACAATAATCAGAAAATGTCATCATCTCTGAAGCAGACTACAGACTTTTAAGTTTCCAGTGTGACTTACAAGAGGTAGTCTGAAAAAGCTGCGTGACACCAGGCCACCTTCTTAAAGTAACTTCAACTTTCCTTATGTGAGTATTCATTTTTGTTACCATGCATTTTCTACTTAAATCAGACAGCAAATCTCAGATAGGTTTAAATACATTAGTAAATGTAAATTGTATAAATATGTGAAACAGTACTTCAACAGTAAAGACACCAGTAAATGGGTGGTTTAAAGTTATAAATGGGTAAAGTAGTCTACAAATCTGTGCTCCAGTAATTTCATTTAAATTTCAATTAGCTCAGGAATGTTAAATGTTTCTAGACACAAAAGAGTTAAATCACAGAAATAGGCAGTGATAGGGCAATTGACACACTTTCTCATGATTTGCAGAATGAATCAGCTTCTTTCGGTATGGTTTGAGATTTAAATAACACAAATTCTTGTTTACTGTCTTCAGAAATCAGTGTAAATGCTACATCAGATGTAATTCAAAATACAGAGTAAAATTGCAGTATTAGGGCAGCCATGGTGGTGCAGAGGTTAGCAACTCACCAAATATGTTTGGGGGCTGTATTTTCCCATTATTGGCTTTGTTCAAGTGTTTTGTGATAAGAGGTTGACAGCTATGGTGAGAACTGAATTCACTAAATGGTAGCCATTTAAGTTTCAGTCTTCCTCTCTTACACAAAACAGCTGATTTGGCATAGTGGTATATTCTGACTGTTTTAAACAGGGTCCTGGGTTCAAGACTTGGCAGTGAAATGTATGGCGGTAACACAGCATTTTATTCTAGCAACTTTCTAACATTATACAAGCAATGTTTAAAATGTGTCCCTGGTTTTTGGACTTTTGCCCCCCCCCAATAAATTTTGGCTTTTTCCAGATTTCTTGTGCTGCAAAGTTCAGAGATACAGCTGAGTGTTGAGTAGATTTTACAAGGAGCTGAGAGCTGCCTGGGAACAGAAGTTTAGTACTGCTTATGCTGAGTCTGCTTGCATTGTTAATAGCACAACAGGTAGTTTACTTGCTTTTGATGCAGAAGGCTGTGGGTTCTACTCCCACAGTATGGAGATGCATTGATGATACTGTACTGTGTTGTAAAGGGGGTGGATGCTGCAGTCCTTTTTGGTGAAGATACCTAGTAACTATAAACCTGTTATCAGTTTGCCATCCATTCTCTATTGCAGTATCACTAACTTATCATTTTTTTAATGTAATATAGGCAATTTTTCCTCAAGGGCATTAGGCACTTTATTTGTAGATGAAACAATGAAATAGAAAGTTGTTTGCTAGCAGCAATATCTCCATTAGTTACAGATCTCTTTAATGTGGAATTATTTAGATTACTTTTACTTCTTCAGAGATTGTGCATATTTACTGATACTGGTGGACTGTAGAAGTTTGAGTAGACTTTTATGATGGAAATGTTCTGAATTGGGCAGTTTTGTCATTATTGATGCATGCATTTTGTTTTATTGTTTACTGGAAAAATGTTTAAAACAATAAATTGAATATGCCTTCTAACAACTGTACTGTATTGTACAAGGAATATAATGTAATACAACCAGGAAGGTGTATCAAAGAGCACATGTATGTTTCATGTTCAAGGGGCCTATGTTTTAAAAACAGCCCAAAGTTAATCTTTATCTGCCACTGGCAAACTGTATTTTCTTTGAATGTGGGTTTCAATGCCGTTTCAATGTATGTGAGTTTCAAGGGCAAAGAAGTTTTAATGCTAAGTCTATTTTCACTGTGAGACTGCATTGCTTTGTTTGGCAGATGTCTTTTAGTGTTTGTGCTGTAAAATGCAAAATAAAACTTTCAAATGAAATCCAAATCATCACATAAGTAAATGGGACGAAATAACCAAGGAGTGGGACATTGGAATGGCTGCAGGGGAGAGGCTCCATTCAACCATGATTTTGTGAGGGGGTAAGGGCAGAAAACTGAAAGACAGCCCTGGCTGAACTATACCTCTCAACTGTCCAGATTTATGCAGAATAAATAGGTTTTTGCTTCTTATTTTTGGTTTGTTCCTCATAAAAGCTGTGGTTTTCTGGCAAATCATTTAGGAATGAAGTCACTAAATAATGACAGACAGTGAGTTTCAGACTTCATAACCTTCAGAAAAATGCATCGTAAAGCAAGGCGTGTTATTCTATCAACTAAGTTTATGCAATAGCAATTTGTAGTACTGTTTGTATGTTCCTTCAATTTATTTGGCCTTGTCCAGATTTCCTGCATTAGGAGTTTGAGTGGTACATGCAAATACATCACTTTATAAAATTAGGAATATCCAAACCTCTCAACTGTCCCCAATTTTGGTTCAAAATGTTGTTCTCCCCCTAATAACCCCACCGCAAAATGGCAATTTTGGAAGAAAAAGTGGAGAGTACAATTTTAAGTAACTGTAATGATCAGAGTTAAAGTTTACTTTTATTTCAGAAATGCATGTAGATTCTCTTATTTTGTCAGCTGCTCAAGTTAACAGCACTAATATTAAAGAAGTGTCCCTTCTTTGACAGATTCCTAGCTGCATTATGTGACAATTTTATATTTTTGCATCACATGTTTTGGTCTGTTTTTCATAAAATTGTGGTTTTCTGGCAAATTAGTGGCAAATCATTAGAGATTGAAGTTAGAAAATCATGACAGATATTTGGGTTTCAGATTTCATACCCTTCAGAAAATTCATACTAATGCAAGACCTACTATTATTCTATTATCTTTCTAAGTTTATAAGAGCAATATTTAAAAATTGTCTTTATTTTTGTCCTTTGTTCCCCTTCTGTGTATGGCTTTGTCCATATTTCTTGCTCTGAGGTTTAGAGGTATGAGTGTCAGAGCCATAACCGTCAGCCAGAGACATTTCAAATTGTGACATACTTGTTGCACCCCACTCCCCCATGTAGTGACTCTGGATGTGTCCAAGCAAGGCAAGGAGCAGTTATGCAGTGTAAATGTGCAGAGTATTTCCCTATCCAAGGTAAACACAAGTACGACAGTGGCTTTTCAGCTGTCCATGATTTTGCAGAATGTCTGGTTTTCTGTCATATTTTTATACTGTTGATTTAGCTTCTTATTATTCAGAAAATGCATGCTTTTGCAGTGCCCTGTTGCTCTATGTTTAAGTAGCAATGCTTTAATGACCATCAGATAAGCTTGTCTGAGATTGTAAGATGCAAGTAAGCTTTAATAAGCATACTGTTAAAGAATTACCAACATTGAAAGCCTTTTCGTTGTTGCCATACAGAGAATATTTACATAACTAGATAACGTATAAGCCTTAGGTATTGAAATGCATATGACAGTATTTGTAATAAAGGACAGGATTACAGTATTTTCAGAAGCTCATTACATTTGTTGGAGACTTGCAGTCATCTTTGCAGGCTTTACCCATAAACTAAACAGAATGCCAATCTATCATGTGTGGTCCATAACCTGTGCAGTAATCCTTTAAGCAATTTATCTTGAGCTTGTTTCTTGTTTGCTGTTAATTTTTTACTTCAATCATGTTTTCCCCATGAAACAAGCAGATAGTTGTTGTCAGGCAGCAGGTCTTTTTTGGATAAGAAAGATTTTTAAAAGTGGGGGTATCACAGAGATTGCCACTTTCAGCATGTTACTTGGTGCTTTTATAAAGCTGAATATAAATGATAATTAGAACTGCAGTGCAAGGAGAAGTGGTTTGAGTAGAGTGCTGCTTATTTTTTTATTATACTTGATTTTAACTGGCATTCCAGTAATGTATTTAAAAAGTAATTTATTTTTTTCATGCCTCAGAACCTTTTTGTTTCCATCTAGATATTAAATAAGCTGCCATGTAGGCAATGCATTGAACTATTTTTTTTCTTCATTTTGTCTTGATTGGACTCTTGTAATGATGGTTTGGCACCCTGGGTAGTATATTTCATTAAAGTTCCAATTGCTGTGGTTTTGAGCATAGCCTCACCCCTTTCTAGTTGGCCACACCACTTCCCATTGGCCACACCCATTCAGTTGTCTCCTGAAGCCCCCCTTTAATTTGAAGTCACCAGCCGCCACTGATTGGAGTGCAGATTTTGATCAGCTTGTTAAAGTAAACACCATCATAAATGATATATAGACTTCAGGGCATAATAAAGAAGAAATGCATACCTTACTTCAAGTCAATGTTATTACTAGTGCTTCTGGGCAAAATAAAGAAGAAATGCATGCCATTGTTACTAGTTCTATAAAAAATGATTTTCAGCTCATCTATAAAGGCTGTGGCAGTCCAGCACCAAACCAGAATTTTATCTGTCATTGTTTAAGTTTGAGAGGAATGACAATATTTCATTGTTTACAGAAGATACATTTTGGAATAATGTTCTGATTAATATAAACACATCAATGTTAGTTACAGATGGACCTCTACTAGAGGATGCAAGTGCAGTTATGTCAGAATTTGAATCATAAAAGGTTACAGCACTGAGCAGTGTAACAATCCCATACTAGATATGGACATGCCATAAGTTATATGTTGTTTTAGACTTAAGTGACAAGATCTTATGGAAAAATATAACTGCTACAGAATGTACAGTAGTGCATGTAGATGACACATAATGTGTGTGCAGTAATTGTGCAAATGTACAGAATTTGAAGAATTAGTTTCTACAGGAACATGTAGATTCATAGGTTAAAGATAAAATTAATTCTGGTTCAGTTGCCATAGCTAAAGTGCAGAGAGCAAAGTTATCACATTTTCAGAAACCGTATCTTATTCTCAGAGAAGCAAAGACAGACTGGAAATTGTCAGTGAGAAAAAAAAACAGGTAACAGTTTCAGGCTAGTACTACATTTAAAACTGGTGTATATATTTAGCATTCTGAAAGCACATATTGTGTATGGATACCAGAAATGACAGTCAAATTAATCTGAGGAATAAAGGGCTTACAGTTACAGATCTGGTGAATGAATTTTTTTGTGTTATTGTTTTGTTTAGCAGACATTGTTAAGACCTTTGAATTATGGAGTCTCACAAGGGGAATATTGGCTATTTAAAAAATGGCTCACAAGGGCAGTTAGCTTAGTACTAATCTATGAACCTATAATCTATGAACCTATGGTAGCAAAGTGTTGCAATGCATAAATACTATTTTGATACAGACAGAGAGAAAAAAACATTTACAGATATTAAATGATGTTTTTCTAGTTTACAGAATGTAGAATTTAAAGTCAATGTTACATTTTAAAAGTGACAGTTGTTGTGTCTTTCGGCTTTTCCTGGTTAGGGGTCGCCACAGCAGAACTCCGGTCCGCTAATGATAGGTAGTTGATTTTTACGTGCCGAGTTACCAGCCCTGACACAAAAAGTGACAGTACAGTTGAAAATTCATATCCCATAAAGAAAAGAGTGCAGCATAAATATTATGTATCATTAAAGCCACAGGTTCAACTCTCATGTTAGGAAAAAAAATACAGTTTAATTTTACTATATGAAGAAACTTCACATACATGTATAAAGGACAGACAAGTACATTTCCAGAATCAGATCAGTTCAGCTCTAGTAATAAATGTGTGAATATGTTAACAGTTCAAGATTGCATATATTTCATGCAGAAATTGCAGTTTACCAAGCACACCAGAGGAACAAGTTTGGGTAACTGAGTTATTAGATAACAGACCAACTCAGTGAGCTGAATTAAAGGCAGTACTATATGCCATAAAACAGTATGGTAAAGATCAGTTTAATATTATTACTGACAGTTTTATGTAGTAACAGTTATTACTATATGTCCAAGAAAATTGTAGACAGTAATGCTAAATCCTTGCAGCATTCAGTAGTACTGAAAGAGTTAAATGACGTCACCTAAGGGAACAGGAACATATAAAGCAGTGGGCTAAAGACCTGCATACTGAAGAAATTATTTTGTAAATTATGACCTGAGGGTCACAGAGTAAAAGTAGAAAATTCAACAGTTAAGATTAACTTTATAAAGGTGCAGAAATGCAAAAAAAAATGTTAAAATATTAACACAGTGTAAGATTACTCTTTAATTTCATTTGAGATTTTGTTAGGGAAAAATAATGCCACTGAGGTTTCTGTTATCAGTTGAGTTACAGACTTGTGAGAATGTATTTATTAATAACATAGGGCTGTTTCAATATAGTACATATCATCAGAAAACAAAATGTGAATAAAGCCAGGGCAACAAGCAATGCTATTGGTTTATAAATGTTAAAGCTGCAAGTGTTATTTTAAGGACTTGATACTTCTTTTTTTGTGCTTTGCAGATATTGTTAAAAAAGACATTCTGCCCATTTTGGATATTTGAATGATTTACATCTTGGTTTTTAATACCATCAAGAAAAAATATTACATCAGCCACCTAGCCTTGCACAACAGATGGGAAGGGGAGATTGGAAGGCTTAAATGTAAAATAAAAGAACACGTGGACATTAACCATATTATTCCTTTCTAATAGAATTTTTTTTATCACAAGTGTTAAGCCTACTAGCTCTTAATAATTGGCTTCTAACTATACTGTTATACATATATTTTGGATGCATACTTTGAGAATGTAAATATCTACATGTCTGAACTTCTTTTTTATGTATAACATGAACAAATGGAACCAAAGGAAACCAACAAACTCAGAAACTATAAGAACCTCCTGTGGTGTACCAAATAAGGCAGGCAATGAAAACCAGTTCAGTTGTTCAGCAAAATTATTTAATATTAAGCGCTTTCAACTCTTAAAATAAGAAACTTCTTCAGAATCTTTTTTATGTATTGTAGTATCCAGACGTCCAGTATTTACCAGGATGAAATCACTCAATACATTTTGGATATTGAATTTTGTTTGAGGCTGCCCATTCATTTTTAGTGTCCACACTGTCCACCATGTTGGTTCTGTTTTATTATTAGGTTTTTATATTGCCTTCATTTTCCTCTTTTAACGAGGTTTACTTGGTTCTTAGATTACAGTGGTAGTGGACTATTGGGACACTCTACATTCTTCTACAATTTGTAGAAAACAAGAAGTTGGATAAATTGCTGGTGAGAGTTTATCGGGCATCTTTAACACACTTGAACGGTTATTTGTATCTGTCGGA